>NW_017307111.1:23241-77832 GCF_000935625.1 Nanorana parkeri | reverse complement strand
AGGACCCCACACAGACCCCAAATTCAGTGCCTTATCTTGTGGGATAGTGTGAACGAGCCAACATGTATCAACAGGTTTTCAAGCAGTCCTACTAGACAAGGGGTCAGCAACCTTAAACATTCAAAGAGCCATTTGGACCCGTTTCCCACGGAAAAGAAAACACCGGGAGCCATAAAACCCTTTTGACATCCAAAATGAAGATAGCACTGCATATATCGTTTTTTACCTGTATGCTATGTATAGCATGTATATAGGTATATGTGGGCTTAGTAACGCACTGGACTCACCTAAGACCCTGCAGAGCCCACCATAGATCCTGCACAGCCCATCTGAGACTCTCTATGGTGGGCTCTGCAGGGCCTTAGGTGGGTTGGTCACCGGGGTCCCTTTCCCTGTACCTCCTGCTGCTGGGGCCTGGCCTCCTCTACCCCCCACCCTGTCACCTCTGCCATGCCGCCCCTGGTACAGCTGATACACATGTAAGAGGCCCCCCAGGCTGCCCAGACCCCTCACATGGGTACCGGCCGTACACCATTGATGGTGGTGTTCTATCAAAGTTTGTGACTAAGTTACAATGTGTGACCGGTGACATGGTCACACATTTCAATGTAATCCCGCCCAGTTTTTTGGCAGTGGAATGTGTGACCACCAATAGGTCAAACATTTCAACGCTTTCTCAGCTGTTCCATGGCACATCGGCATCGCAGATCGTATGTGTAGGAGAACTGATCTGCCCTGGAACAGCTGTTCGGTCCTGAAATGTCACTTCTATCCGACTGAGTGCGATCTGACATTCTACCCCATTCACAAACTCGGATAGAAGTGACATTTCAGGACCGAACAGCTGTTCCAGTAAACAGATCAGTTCTCCTGCACATACGATTTGCGAGGCCGATCTGCCCTGGAACAGCTAAGAAAGCGTTGGAATGCTTGACCTTTTGGAGGTCACACATTCCACTGCCAAAAAACTGGGCGGGATTACATTGAAATGTGTGACCACGTCACCGGTCACACATTGTAACTTAGTCACAAACTTTGATAGAACAGTGGACCTGTCTAATCATTTAATCAGAGAAATAGGTTATAATGGGCAACATTACAGTGTAATGTTGCCCATTATAATCCACTTTTCTAATTAAATTAAAAAACAGCACACAGTGTGCAGTTACACCCGTACCACGACATTCGCCCCCGCTCCTCATTCGGACCTCACTGGGCCCCCCGGGCCCCCCACAGCCTCAGGCCCCGAGGCAGTTCCGCCCCTGGACAGGGAGCCGCAGCAAACGGATGAAAGAGCCACATGCGGCTCCGGAGCCGCAGGTTGCAGACCCCTGTACTAGACCTACCTCTGCTGTTTTGCCATGTACCCACGTATTGCAAAAACAAAAAGCAACATGAATCAAAACATTTCTCTACAGAAGGATAAACAATGTGATTCCTTACTTTCTCCTTTGCTTTGATGTATCTCTGTGCAGCTTGTTGAATCAATTCTCTCACGCTGATCTTCCCATCCTTACAGGGGACAACAATGCAAGTCTTCCCAAAACAAACGGTCACTTTCATCTTTGCCTTCCTTACCAATGGGTGAGACGAGAGCACAAACTGCAGAGGGACCCCCCCAAATTCACAGAGTGTCTCTTCCCCCCACTGTTCAGTGTCCCAGCAACAGGTGCAGTAAGTGACACTGTCACAAGTTCAGGTCATTGTACTCCATCATGATGTGGGTTCCACTGGATGAGAACACACAACAAAAAACATAAAACACCGACATCAATCGTTAAAAAAAAAGTGAAACCAGTCAATAGAAGAATTGATCACTTCCATCAAAGTTCAGGGGAAACTACTCTAAGTCATACAAACTTGTTTCATTGCAGTCCCGGTAGTGTGTGGAAAGTCGCCCTGGGGAGCTGTACAGCCCCTGTGAATGCGGAAGGAAGGGCAGGGAGGGGAGAGGTGGAATGAGGAAGACACATAGGACAGGTCCCTCAGGAATGGCCGAGCCTGGGAGTTTCGAACTTATACTGCCTACTAGGTGGCCCTCTGCCAGGATAGTCCACAGGTTACAAAGCTTTAAAATGTCCCGGGCACAAAGTGTGCTTCAGGGCCGGGATTCCCAGGCAGGCATTGCAGGAGGGGAGGAGCTGGGCTGGTGTCACCGTACAGGGAGGAGAGGAGGCTGGAAACACCGCGCTCCGTGCACGCCGCTGGACTGCGAACCCTGCGGCTCTAGGCACCCTTAGCATCCCTCTAGACGTGCACGCGCTTTGTCTTAGATTGCCGATGTACACCATCACACAGGGACCACTAGCGCAGGAAACATAGGATTCTGATGACTGAATATGCTTAAAGTAGAACTCAGGGCAAAACTTTTTTTTATAGTTTTTTTTTTTTTTTAAGTAAGGAGCCATTCACACCACAAGTGTTGGGGCTGCACTGGCTATTGTTTCCAACAAAATTTGCCTTGTCACAGATGGGCACCATTCACACCACCATGTTGCAATTGGAATGCAGTGGTGTGCACTGAAAAAAAGTACAGCATGCTTTACTATTACTACCGCCTTGTGCCCATAGAACTGAATGAAATTTCACCTGTTATTTCAGGGCCATGGGAAGGACAGGGCGCCATGGCAACAGGGGCACTAGGCGGCCAACACAGGGCGGCAGGGAGTAGAGGAGGGGCACAGCCTGCAGCTTCTCCTTGGATCTCTGTTACTCTCCCCTGCCCGTATGGGCAGGGGCAGCGGGGATAGGGTTGTCACCTGTCCCGGATTCACCTGGACAGTACAGGTTTTAAGTTCAGTATGTGCTGTGTTTGGGTTTCAGTTGCCTGAAACCCGTAAACAGCACATACAGGACTCAAACCCCAGACTGTCCAGGTGAATCAGGGACAGGTGTCAACCCTAAGCAGGGATCTGAGGCCAAATTGAGCGCTGAAGCCAACGGGGTGGGAGTTGTCATCCAGGATGGCCGTGCAGTGAGGAGAAAGAGATCCACTCGGCCAGGATCTAACAGCAGTTACTGAGACAAAAAGTTATGAAAAATCCAAAGTTTTTGGCCCCGTTCACACCAGGGCGGTTTAGTCGCGCGGATTTGTCCACGCTGGGACCGTTCATGCAATCACGCGGTTCCCTGAGCTATTTTTCTCGCACATTTTCCATACAGATTACAATGGAAACGCACTGATCAGTGCGTTTTTGTAAATGTTTTATTGCGTTTCAGAGTTAAAACGCAATTACAAGCACCCAAAAACGCCCTTTAACCAGTTGACATCCGCGGTGTTAAACCCCCTTCCTGTCCAGGCCATTTTTCAGTATTCAGCGCTGCTGTACTTTGACTGACATGTATTCCGTCATGCAGCGCTGTACTGAAATTAATTTAATACCCTTTTTTGGGGACACATAGAGCTTTATTTTGGTGGTATTTATTCACCGCTGGGGTTTTTATTTTTTAATATATTAAGGAAAAACTACAGATTTATTTTAAAAAAAACAGTTCCCCCTATATTAAATTCTAAAAATGTATTATTACCAAATTTTTTGGTGAAATATAAAAGACGGGGTCACGTCGGGTAAAGAGACACCAAACATGTCAAGCCTTAAAATTGCGCATGCGCACGAAACCTCAAAAAAACTAGATTGCCAAAAATTGGCCATAGGCGACGCTTTAAAAGCTTTTACCGCTCATCAGTTTAGTGTTATCAGTGATTGATGGCCCTAAAATGATTGCTCTCACTGCGACGTTCGCTTCAATATGTAACATGTGTAGCGCAATTGTCATTTTTGCACGCTGGCGCATGCAACGCATATTTACGTTTATATGTGCGTAAGCGAAGGGGGGGGGACTTAAACATTGGGGGGGTTACTTTTTTTATTTGTGACTTTTATTTTTTTAAACTTTTTTTAGTTATATAGATTTTCTTTTTACACTTATTGTTATTGCTATTACATAGGGGGATACCATGCCCCTATATAATAGCACAGGTACACTGACAGGTCCTCTTTATGGAGGCATTAGGGGTCTCTAGACCCTTAATGTCACCTGGAGACCCCAAAAGAAGCTGATGAAGCACATATTTGCTTCATCAGCTTCTTCTCTCTGGCAGTAGGAGCCAGATGACTGACAGGTGAAAGCGGAAGTGATGTAATATACATCACTTCTGCATTCACACTACAGAGGGAGAACAGCAAGGAGCTGATCTCCCTCCCTCCTTCTCCTGACGCCCTCCCGAGCCGGTCCCGGGCCGCAGATGGGCTAGCTGATCCCGGGATTAAAGGTGAGGGGTCAGGAGGGGGGAGATGGCGGCACTCGCGATTGGGGGGGGCGCTCCGAAATTCACGCCATACAACCGATCGGCGGCTGTAGAGCCGCTGATCGGTTGTATGTGAAACAGCCGTTAACGGCTGTAGTAACGAGCGGGAAAAAAATGCCGTCTGGAGATGGCAACCCGCTGATGCGAGTCTGCCGTCCGTCCGTTTTTTCTTAACGGGCGGACGGCAAGAGGTTAAAAAATTGTGCGGAAGCCACGGTGAAACGCTTCCGCCCTGGTGTGAATGGGGCCGTAAGTTGTCCCCAGAATAAGAATAGAGGAGAAATCTTCCAATGGGGACACTTGTTCGGTGACAAATGTCTAAGGCTCGGCCCAGTTTTAAAGATTTTAGCGTTTGTGTGCTGTGTGGTCTTCCGCAAGTAAAACCGCACGGGAAACGCAAACGCTATATGTGAATGGAGGTTAGTGCCCATTCACACTAGCATGCAGTGTTCTGCTATGCCTGCTAGAGTTCATTGTGTACAGGTGACAGGAGGTGGTGCTTTGACCTTTTTTCTATTTATCTTTACAGCGCATCATACAGTTTAGGCAATACAGCTTCCTGAATGTAAGCAAAAAGCAGACTTTGGTGTGAAGTGGTGGAGGATCAGCTCTTTTCTAAAGGTGGCCATACACATGCCAATTATCGTACGATAATCACGGGAAATCCCTCGATTGTACGATAATCGGCAGGTGTATGGAAGGCGTGCAACCGTTTCTACTGTACGGTCGCATGTCTTTTGTCTTATGAGCACGTTGGAAAACCAGCCGAAAATCCGAAAATCGTAAATAAATGATCATCGCAAGCGCAAATACGATCTGCCTGTCCAAGATGGGCAGATCGTCCGAGCTTTTAATTACCCTACAACCATCGCAAGACGAAAGTCGTGCGATGGTTGTAATGTGTATGGCCAGCTTTAGGGTGATGCTTTTTCTTGATGAAAATACCAGCCTTGTGATCATTTCTATACAAAGCATTGGCAACTTATCCAATTATCTGACATATGGGCAATCATGGTGATATGTACTGTATATCACTTAAAAAGGTAGTGGCCAGTTAGAACACAAGCCAACCTTTTTTGTTTGGTAATTTTTTGGGCAAAATAGGCAGCAGAAATGTAAACATTCACCCAGAAATTCACAAAGAGCGTCACAGAAACTCTTTAGAATTGCCTCTATATGACAAATGTTGGGACCTGTGACAAATTCATGTGTCTGTTAGAATAACTTGTGTATTGCATGGGGGGGGGGGGCACTGAGGCCAGAGTGTCCATACCAGGGATACTCAGTCCTCAGTGCATGTTCAGCCATCTGTGCAGCTGACAGTGTCATAGCAACCAAGGGGATGCTGGGCAGCCAACAGTGTCAAGGCAATTAATGACATTGTTGGCCTCACAGCATCCTTGGTTGCTATGACAATGTGACCTGCACAGCATCTCTGGTTGCTATGAAGCTGTGGACAACACACCATGCTTATTTGCTATGATGTTGTCGGCTGCACTGTGCAGCACTATGGTGCGGTGTGGCCATTACTGTCATAGCAACCAAAGATGCTGTGCAACCAATGGCGTCATAGCAACCAATGGCACTGTCGACATCACAGGATCCTTGGTTGCTATGAAAATGTGGGCTGCACAGCATCTCTGGTTGCTATGACGCTATTGCAGACATCCCAACCTGCAAAACCTTATTTCAGGGAGGTTCCCGTCTCATTTCAGGGAGGTTTCCTTTCTGTTTTTTGGGGGTTTTTTTTACAGCGGCCGTCGTCAGAATATAAAAGAAATAATAATGATAAAATATATATACACACATACACACACATACACACACACATACACACACACTGAGGCCACTTGTTCTGAGGCCACTCTAGAGATCACATGACCTTCCTCCAGGAGCCAAGCCTTGTTCTGAGGCTACTCTACAGATCACATGACCGTCCTCCAGGAGGCAAGCCTCGTTCTGAGGCTACTCTAGAGATCACATGACCATCCTCCAGGAGGCAAGCCTCACTCTGAAACCTTACCCACTGATATCTTACCGGAAAGGTTTACTCAGAGTAAACCTTTCAGGGAGAAAATGCCTCTCTCGCGGACATCAGGGAGCTGCTGTCCAAAAGAGGGAGATTCCCTGAACATCAGGGAGACTTGAGATCCCTGCTATTGGCAACACAGTATCCTTGGTTGCTATGACGATGTCAGCTACACTGTGCAGCACTATGGTGCTGTGTGGCCATCAGTGTCATAGCAACCAAGGATGCTGTGCAGCTGACAGCATCATAGCAAACAGGGGTGCTGTTGGCTTTACAACAGGGGTGGCGTTGGCCTTGTTACTCCAGAATTATATTGGTTTATTTACCTCCATTTTTCTTATCTCTGATCTGGCAATATGTGTTAATGAAATTTGTTGCTGCCATAGACCCTAGAGACATATTAGTAAACTATCACACACAAGAACTACTTGGATGTGTCTAAAATCTGTTGCAAAGGCTATAGTGACTCTCCTCTCAGAGTACAGGCTGGAAAGTAACCTGCCCGTCTAGAGGCATGCTGGGGATGCAAGGGGAGCCTGGGAGGTGCAGACTGAACTTGTGGCATTGTAGAAGTAGGGAAATCTCTCAGGGAATAAGGAGAAAAGGAGGTACAAACAGAGCATTCTGTGCATGCTGCTTGGTGTCCTCCCCCTCCACCGTGCTGTGAATACACAGAATAGAAGTGAAGTGATAAAAAGGAGGGAAAATCAGAACAGACACAAATGAGCTTGGCAACAGTAGGCTGTCTGAGGAGCTGCATGTCTGTGACAGGAATATTAGTGAAGGGGGTGATGGGCGAGTTTGGACAAGAAGTGAATGCAGGACCAATTCACTGCAAACACAGACATAACTAAAAGCTTTACTACCCGTAAGAATAATTATAAAAGAGGCTTAATGTTTTTTTTTGTAAATGGACCTTCCTCTATTTTCCATAATATTGCTTCTTCCCCATCCTTTCAAACAATTGCAGAAATAACAGTTTTTCTGCAAATACCTTCAGAGATCAGCACACATATGTAAAAGGTTCAGCATTTTTCTCAGTACATCGAGGTATTGTTTTCTATGGGCCCATGCACACAGCTGTGTGAAGATCAGTAAATTCGCTTTGCACTTGATCCATTAAAAAAAAAAAAAAAATGTAAACTGTTGTGTCTGTTGTGTTAATGGAGGAGTTGCTAGTGTGCAGGTAACTAGTGTCCTTTCGTTGCTAGGTCACAGGTGGCCCAAGATGCTTAATGTCCTAAACAGGGTTGTCCCTATAATTAGGTGTTTGCCTCAGGTAGAATCTCATTGGGTTATGTGGGGCGTGGGAAGGGTGCCTGCCACCCCCTTACCAGGCGGTGTCCCAGGTTGCTAAGAGCTGTTAGCAACCTGTGATGATCTGATCGGCTTCCTGCCCAGCTCCTGGCAACCAGTGACATTAACCAATGACGTTCCTCTAGAACATGTGCCACAAGCCATGAACACCAAGAGCAGATAAGCCACCACCCCCCGGATCGGATCTGCAACACATGCTGTTCCCTCTCCAACCTGCCTCAGGGGGCGAGATGTTTGGGGACATCCCTGGTACTAAAAACCAATAGGGCACATCTGATCTATATGCTGTACACATTTCAATGTTAGCACAAATATTACATGCGTACAATGTATGGAAAAGATTTTACATAAGACCTTGTTGCCAGCAAGATCCTATGGAAAACCTAGGGATGCACCGATACTAGTATCGGTATCAGTGCCGATACTGAGTATTTGGGCAAGTACTCAGTGCCGAGGGAGCATGGAGCCGGCTTCCTTTCTAATCAGGAAGCTGGGCGCGGAGTTATGACTTGCCTCCAGGCTTCCTGATTGCCTAGGAAGCTGGCTTCACGTGTTGGTAGGCAGCCTTGCTTCCTGACCAACCAAGAAGTCGGACGGCACCTCATTACACGCCGCCCAGCTTCCTGATTGGTCACAGGCATTTAGGAAGCCGGGCAATGGGTCATGATTTACTCCCCCACTTCCTGATAATCAGGGCACAAGGCACCGGTACTCGGTATCAGCAAGTTGCGAAAAAGAAATAACCGTACTTGTACTCGATACCGAAAAAACTATATTGGTGCATCCCTAGTAAAAACATAAGCTCATGTGCATGAGCCCTTATTTTGGTAATCCGTTCATGCTTCTACCTTTATTAGGCTGGCCATACACCTATAGATTTTCTGCAGATTTTCTACTGTCAGATGGAAAAAGTGAAACAGATTCCTCCATCTACTCTAAACTGTGTGGAAGGAGGAATCTCCCACTGGGCCAAGCTTCAGTGTCTTGTTAGTCATTCCATCTGACCATAGAAAATCTGCAGAAAATCTATAGGTGTATAGCCAGCTTTACCTAGGCGAGAATGACGTACCTCCAGCTGCCCTGCCCTGCCTTCCTGGTATACTCACTTCATGCATCCCAGGAGAATTCAGGCAATCTACAAATTGTGCAAAAACCAGGAAGAGACAGGCGGAACAATGCTGCTTTTGGTGGACGCATGAGTATATTTAGTGACAATAACCCAGGAAACAAGGTAAGAGGGGATTGAAGAAAATCACACTGGGTGAGTGAATTCCACTTCAATTCATTCAAGGTTTTAAAAATATTTAGAAAAATAAACTTATATTATTTTAAAATAAACAAAAAGATATAAGTACTACAAGGGGAAAACTGGTGTATTTTCTTTTATTTTTGTGCTTGATGTATTGTCTAGGGAGTTTGTGCTTGTTTTGTCTAGGGAGTTTGTCTGCTTCTTGCAACCTGTCTCCTCCTCTGCTCTAGTGATAGTGTATCCCTCTGTGTCCTCACATACAATACACTGTATAGAACACAATGACTTACTGGTCCTTAGGCCACTGGGACAGAGGAGGAGCAAGGCTGAAGGGACCGGTCTAATAGCAAGTCAGGATTGCAGTTTGGGTGAGTATATCTCTGTTATTTTACCTCCCTGGATAAAAGGGGCACTTAACCCTGGCCTGCATAACACCCACATGTGATGCTCAGCAACCATGAGTGAAACAAATTAAATACATTGAACAAAAGGAGTGGGCTTGGGTCAGTAAGGCTGGGGAGGAAATTGCTAGATGATGCTAGACATCCTGCACCCAGGGAATGAGGAGATCTCTCTCTGACTTGCTGCGGTTTCTAATGCACAGTGTGAGAAGCTCACAATGTGTGGTAAAATTACAGTAAGCAAGTTTATTACAGGAGAAGAGCCTATATAACTGTGTAAAACTGAAAGGTAAAGCATTCAAAGTCCTACATTTAGTACCTACCCAGACTCCCCTTCTCCTGGAGCAGGAAAAATATTAGGACTGATGCTCTCTATGTGAGAACAGTGGTCTACAATCAGTCTGGCACAGCCCTACTCAGCCACAATTTGTACATTTTGATGCTTGGTGCTGCTTTCTCTAACCAGGTTGGCCTAGGCTCTGGTCAGTGAGTGCCATTGTGTTAAGTACAGCCCTGGTTATATATTTTTATTAACACAGAGAAACTGCCTTGTGCTAATAATAAAAAAAATGTTTATTTATTGTATGACCTATTTACATTGGAATTAAAGCCCAACTCCAGCCCGAAGAGTTAAAGTTTGGGAATGCATAGGGAAGGGTTAACCCATACCTACTGTTTGTGCATGCCCAGTCATGTTTGATTTGTCTGAAAGTGAGCCTGTAATAACTAATATAGAAGTTACCATTGCTGATTTGTTTTAAAGACGTAGACTGTGGGTTTGTCATCCTAATCATGCTTTCACTGTGCCTACTGTTTTGCAACCTTGTTGGCTTTAACCTCTAACCTTTATCCTCAGGTAAAAGAAGAAAGCATGTGTAAAACAGGACCAGATAAGGGGTCAAATACAATAGGCTCAAAGACTTTCTGCTATTTTTAAGTTTTCAAAAATAACTAGTTACTAATAAATATATAATGTACATGACAGAGATTTTACTGTCATAATATTTACAAAGTTTCATTAAACAAAGCTTTAGAAAATACTTTTATAATACTTACCATTAGCATATCTGTTGGCTTCAGCCTACTGTGACGGACCCCCGTACTCAGGATGAGTATGTCCGCCGCGGTCTTCTTCCTTGCTGAGGAGATATTGGAACCTGAAGATCCTTAGCTCCCAGTTTCCCCAGTCACTAGCCATGGCTCGAGTGTAGGTGAAACAAATTCCGGTTTATTGAGAAACATTTAACTTATAAACTCATCACCATGTCGTCACATAGCTCCCTTCGGTTTATTGAGAAACATTTAACTTATAAACTCATCACCATGTCGTCACACCTACGTTCTCTGTTAACTCCATTGTGCGCACTCTTATAACCCCAGTCTACATTCTCTGTTGGCTTCAGTCTACATTCTCTGCCGACTCCAGTCTACATTCTCTGCTGACTCCAGTCTACATTCTCTGCTGACTCCAGTCTACATGCTCTGTTGATTCAAGTCTACATTCTCTGTTGATTTAAGTGTACATTCTCTGTTGATTCAAGTCTACATTCTCTGTTGACTCTGGTGTATGTTATCTGTTGACTCCAGTTTATGTTATCTGTTGATTCCAATTTATGCACTCTGTTGCCCGCAGTATGTGTTCTCTGTTGACCCCAGTCTACGTTCTCTGTTGACCCCAGTCTACGTTCTCTGTTGACTCCAGTCTACGTTCTCTGTTGACTCCAGTCTACGTTCTCTGTTGACTCCAGCCTACATTATCTGTTGATTCCAGCTTCATTCTCTGCTGACTTCAGTCTACATCTCTGTAGACTCCAGTTTACGCTCTCTGTTGATTCCAGTTTACGCTCTCTGTTGATTCCAGTTTACGCTCACTGTCGACTCCTGTTTATGTTCTCTGTTGACTCCAGTCTACGTTCTCTGTTAACTCCTATTTGTGTTCTCTGTTGACTCCAGTCTACAATCTCTGTTGACTCCATTCTGCATTCTCTGTTGACTCCAGTCTTCGTTCTCTGTTGACTCCAGTCTACATTCTCTGTTAACTCCAGTCTATGTTTTATGTTGACCCCAGTCTACATTCTCTGTTGACTCCATTCTGCGTTCTCTGTTGACTCCAGTCTACGTTCTCTGTTGACTCCAGTCTACGTTCTCTGTTGACTCCAGTCTACGTTCTCTGTTGACTCCAGTCTACGTTCTCTGTTGACTCCAGTCTACGTTCTCTGTTGACAATTATCCCCAAGACAGCCCACTGTGGCTTGGTCCTGTATTCATGTGGGAATGATGGCGAGAACAGCATCTACATCATCATGTGGTGCTGTCTTGGGTATAATTGAGGTTCACCCAGCCAAAAATTTAAAAATATACAAAGGAGGGCTCCAGTGGGAAAGGGAGAATCTGTGTTTTGGAAAGAATGCAAAATCAGTACCTGATTTTGTCTTGGTACCAGCCTGCTAAAATCCCCTGCACAGCAGAGCAGCACTCGGACTGTCAGTTGGAGGTGTCATGTACCTGGTGGGGAGCCGAGTTGTGAGGAGGCCTCCTTTGCAGCACGAGTTCCACACCCCTGAATGTGGAGACAGGAGGTGGGGGAACATCGGGCAGCACCGGTGCCGGAAGATGCAGGACACTGGGCCTGGGCAGGTCCTTGAGGCCCGTCTTCAGTGAAGCAGGAAGCAGGTGTTGATGCGGCTGGAGCAGAACGGAGTCGGGCAAGCCAGGGTCAGCAACAGTCAGGCGGCAAGGTACAAAAGGAGAAGGCAAAGGAGAATCCAGGGACAAGCAGAAGTCAGAGTCAGGTAGCAGTCAGGCAAGGTCAAGGAATCCGGGTCGACAATAATACAGCAACAGGCAAGGTACAGGAACACACACACTAAAGCTGAAAGACCACTCAGCAATGATTCTGGGAGTTGGGCCGGCTTAAATAGGATCATCCCCAGACAGAGCGAGTCATTTCCTGGTTGCCCTGTTAGCGCGACTTGGCGCGTCCGGCTGCCGTTGGCGCATGCGCAATAGCTGCCGTTGGCGCATGCGCAATAGCTGCCGTTGGCGCATGTGCAATAGCCGCCGCTTCCCGAAAATGCGTCGAACAGGCCTATGCGCATGCGCAGTCGTATCTCTGCGGCCAGACATTGTCTTACAGGAGGGGCAGGACTGAGAGCCAATCAGTTGTGCTGAAGTGCCCATAATCTGGCTGAGAACATTCTGACAAAAGGATAAAAACATATAGATTAGATTTTTCATGGAAGGGTTGCTTGAATTTTTGCTTTACCCAATCAGGGCTTCACAAGGCACTGTGCGGTACGCCCTGGTTGTTCATGTGTTCGTGAACTGCTGATGTTCGAGTTGAACTGTTGTTGCACTTGAACATCGAGCCCATCCCTAGTCAGTGGTGTAAACCTTTTTTTCCTTCTTTTTTTCTTATGTATAAATTATATTTAAGCTGGCCATACACAATGTTGGCCGATTCCTGCTGAATTATCGATTACTGCCTGACTTTTCTAATCGACTTTTGTCGAAGGCACACACATAACGGTGTGCCATGTGGGGAGGTGGGCATCAGGCTTCTTCATTTTATACTCTAAAGTATTTTTTTGAATGTGAACAGTAAATCATAAGCCAATTTAGTAATTTTAAAATAAAATACATCTTTCATGGGTTTTTTTTTCAATTCCATACCCAAATGTTTTCTGGATATAGATGTAGCAGAGATTTAATATATTCATACTGGCTTTTGTTAGCAACAGTTCATTATTTTCTTTAAATAACAACGCTATAATTTAATTCAAAAACACCAGATCTCATGACACATTAGAACAGATCAACAGGCCACCCATTAGTAAGCTTGGCAAGAAAACAGTTTGGCTTCAAATAATGTATGGAAGAGTTCCCGTTTATCTGTGTCCTTCGTGTAATAGTCAGTTCTATTTTTATTGTGACTGTCAAAAACAACAAAATTAAGTTAATTCATTTAGATTTAGCATATTTATTATCATTAGGCAGGTCATTCTTGCCAAGATCCTGCAGTCTGTCAGGGACACTTAGGAAAATGTTGTCTTGTTCCATCTTCCATCTGCACATGTGAAGCTGAAAACAATGCACTCTCTGTGTACATTGTGTGTTATCTCCATCAAATTTAAAGTGATATTATTCTTATAAAGTGAACCTGTGCTTTGGCTAACAGAAAAACATATGTTCCTAACCTGTTGACATGTATTATCTCAGCATAGAATTGATTGGGGATCTCTGTTTCCCATCACTTGAGTGTGGGTGAAGAAGTTCAGTTTTAAAAAAACATTACATACAGCATTTTTGGAAATTGATTATATTCTACTAAGTTTGTGTGACAGGAGAAAGTATTAATTTTCATTTCTATGTAGGGGTTCTGCACTGTTAAGGTTTATGACCAGCTTAAACATTTTAGTTTCTGTCTGTGTCTCTCTTGCAGATTTGTCCTCAATACCCATTTGACCTAGTGAGACAGAAAGCAGAGGAAGATCTATAAGGGCTCATTCACATAGGCGCAGAGGCCTGTAGAGGGTACAGAAGTCCCTTGTTTATGCACCCAGGAGTCATAGGGCCTTCTGCATGGTGTATACTCCTCAGAGTTCATGTGCCCCTGATAGCAGTAAAAAACTGCAATGGGTCCTAATCCTTCCTTTCAACTTGACATACACTGTAAATGTATAATTTACTTGATTACGGCACGCATTCGCTGTTGCATCGTTTTGATAAGCTTATGCAATGTCACAACATTTCTTTCCATACAGAGTTGCATTAAGTTTTCACCAAGATCTGAGGATGGGAGAGTTGGACCACTATGTAAAGTCTTCTCCAGCACATCCCATAGATTCTCAATGGGGTTAAGGTCTGGACTCTGTGGTTGCCAATCCATATGTGAAAATGATGTCTCATGCTCCCTGAGCCACTCTTTCACAATCTGAGCCTGGTGAATCCTGCCATTGTCATCTTGGAATATGCACGTACCATCAGGGAAGAAGAAAATAGTTAATGGAAAAGTCTGGTCATTCAGTATATTCAAGTAGGCTGCAGACCTTATTATTTGGGGATATAACGTTGCTGAACCCAGACCTGACCAACTGAAGCAACCCCAGATCATAACAGTGCATCGACAAGGTAGTACGGTAGGCACTAGGCATGATGCGTGCATCACTTCATTTGCTTTTCTTCTTACCCTGATGTGCCCATCACTCTGGAACAGGGTAAATCCTGACTCATCAGACCTTTTTCCATTGCTCCAAAGTCTAATCTTTATGCACCCTAGCAAATTGAAGTCTTTTTTCCATTTAGCCTCACTGATGAGTGGTTTTCTTAAGGCTACACAGCTATTTAGTCCCAATCCCTTGAATTCTCTTCACATTGTAAAATGCTTTTACTTTCACTTTTAAACATAGCTGTGAGTTCTACAGTTGATTTTATTACAATTTGATTTCACCAAAAGTGATCTCCGATAAGGGGGGACCTACCAGCGGTGCAGCTGGTGCGGCTGGTCCCTGGGCCCACTGAGATCCGACCCCTTGGTTCCAGCTAGGGTTGCCACCTTTTATTCGAGCGAAACCCGAACACTCTAGCGACACGTGGACATATTTTTTTGGGAGAATGAGTCGCAGCTTATTCATATGTAAAAGGAACCACCCATTAATATGTCAATATCACAGTTGAGACTATTTTTAGTGGGGGGCCAGTAGCCCCTATCTTAATTTTGGTTGCCCCTGTCTACCTGACACCTTGTGTCCGGGTTTCTGGTGCCATGAAACCCGAACACAGCATTCAAAACCCGAACTGTCCAGGTGAATCCTGGACAGGTGGCAACCCTAGTTCCAGCGCCCATTGGAGGTGCTTTACATTTTTTAATTGCTGGGGACCTCACAGCAGCCTTCTGGGGAACCACAGCGGTGCTGCTTAGAGCTCCAGCCCACATATCACACAGCTCCAGCAGTCCTTACAGCTCGCCACCAGAGGAGGTGGGACCCCTAAAATGCTGCACTGTGTACATTGTGCATAGGGACCTCTGACATGCTGCACTATGCATATGGGACAACTGACTTGCTGCACTTTGTACACTGTGTATAGGGGCCCCTGACATGCTATACTATGTATACTGTACACAGTGCAGCATGTCAGTGACCCCTGCCATGCTGCACTGTGTACATTGTGTATAGTGACCCCCAACATGCTTCACTGTGTATAGGGACCCCTGACATGACATTATGCATTGTGTACGCTGTTTATAGGGACCCCTGACATGCTGCACTTTGTACACTGTGTATAGGGACACCTGGCATGCTGCACTGTGTATACTATGTATAGGGGGCCCCTGACATGTTGCACTTTGTACACTGTGTATAGGGGGTCCCTGACATGTGGAACTATGTATACTGTGTATAGGGGCCCATGACATGTTGCACCGGCTTGCAAATCACACAGCTCCTCCTGCAGTCCTCACAGCTCTCTACCGGCCCATCAGAACTCAAATTTCACAGCGCTTCAGCCATCTGCTCATATGCCCCTATATTGTAAAGCGCTGTACAAACTGTTGGCGCTATATAAATCCTGTATAATAATATGCCCCTGCTGCCCTGGTGAGACTCTACACTGCTGTCCTTGTGAGACCCTGCACATCTGCCCTTGCTGCCCTGGTGGGACCCTGCACATCTGCCCCAGCTGCCCTGGTGAGACTCTCCAGATCTACCTCTGCCGCTCTAGTTAGATCTTCCGCATCTGCCCCTGCTGCCCTGGTGAGACCCTCTGCATCTGCCCTCACATCTCACAGAGCTTCCGTATGCTTACAATATTAAAAAGTTTATTAAATTCCAAAACTGCAACTATTATTTTTTTTAAAAACCAAGACGGACAGTTTGTAAAAAACACTTAATAAAAAGAAGCCAAAATTCAATTAGTGCATGGCCAGCATAAGCTCCATTATCACAGAAAAAAATCTAACATTGCAGATATCTTATATACCTGGTGATCCTGCCAGTAAGGCTGGGTTCACACCTAGGCATATCGAATATGCGCGTTTGTCGCGCATTTTGTGATGCACGTTTTTACCGGGATTTGCGGTACAAAACGTGCGACAAACACGCGTTTCCGAGGGCTACTCGGCTGTATCCCAATGGAAATGTGCGACAAAAACGCCCCAAAGAAGCTCCTGTACTTCTTTGGGCGTAGGGCGTTCTGTAGCGCGTTCATACGGCCTGTAATACGCCCAGGTGTGAACCATGCCCATAGGAAATAATGGGATTTCGGTGTTTGAGCGTTTTGCACAGCGTTCGAACGCGCTACAAAACGCCCAGGCGTGAACCAGGCCTAACACATTTCCTGCCCTAGGGTGACAACTATTACTTTCCATACTTTATCTGTAGAGAGGCAGTGTTGTCCCCCAAGGACACTGTTATCGAACACCTCCCCCTCTCCTTATCTTCATAACGTAGGAAGGAGGTATTCTGTAGTTTATAGAAGATAGTTGGGAAAGCTAATTTATTATTATTATTATTATTATTATACAGGATTTATATAGCTTCAACAATTTGTGCAGTACTTTACAAAATGGAGGAGACAGTACAGTTACAATACAATTTCAGTACAATAGGGTTAGGAGGGCCCTGCTCGTGACAGCTTACAAACTAGTAGGAGGGGCAAGTGATACAAAAGGTAATAATTGTTTAGACAGAGTTTTTTTTTTTGCATATGTAATTTTTATTGGCATTTCAAAGGATGCACTACAGGATGAATACAGAGTTACAAGAGGAGTGATGTTATAACAACAGAGGTACATGTGCCCCATACGATCTTATGAACAGAGGCAGGCTTATCATGTAGTCAGGAGGTATTATACATGGCATTCATCTTGACTGAGCTATTGGAAGAAGTAAGAGAGAGGGAAGTTATGTTGAGATGAGATAGGCTTCCCTGAAGAGATGGGTTTTTAAGGATCACCTAAAGGTGGGCGGCATAGGAGATAGGCGGACAGATTGGTGTGACCAGTTCCAGGATGGGGGACACTCTGTTCGAGCTATCAGCTCAGCATAATGGAAGTTACAAGTAGTGATAGGCTGCATGTTCGAATCGAACATAGGTTCGACTCGACCATAGCGTTCGCTGAACGCCGAACATTGCGGGATGTTCGTGGTCTGTTCGACCGTGGAACATCCCACAATGCACTGCGCCCTCCGAAACTGTAATTGGCTACTGTGCAAATCAGGGCTCTGTACACATTTAGAGCCATGATTGGGCACAGTCATGATGACTCTGCCCAATCATGTCTCACAGCTAAGTCCCTGCAGCACACTATATAAGGCTGCTGACACCGCGGCCCTATGTAGTGTGTTGTAGGAAATAGAGAGAGAGAGGGTTCTAGTATAATTAGTGACAGCATTGAGTTCTAAGTTCGAATTAGAACTTTTTCCATGTTCAAAAGTTCGAATTAGAACCGAACACGGGGGTGTTCGGCTCATCCCTAGTTACAAGGACATTTGAATGCTGGCAGGATCCAAAGATTTTTTTTTTTTTTAGCCTAAAAATGAATGTCTTTACCACATCCAAGGACTGGTAAGCTGCAATCATTTTTTTTCTTGGGTTTAGATAACTTTTAAGCAGAAGTCTCATAATATTTAATTTGCGCAGATAAGCATATCTTATCTGCACTACAAAAAGCAGGAGCTGTCACATAGTTGCTATGCAGTGGTGCTCAGATTAAAGATAAGTACAACAGTTGCCTTACCTAGGAGTCCACTTAACCTCCCATAGTACTGCTCATGGGATGAAGATAAAGGTTTTTTTGCTGATGGTGAAGGAAATTGTGCAACAAGTGTAAATTCCTTTTAAGGGTGAAAAATAAGAATTTCAACTGAAATCAAAGCAATGTAAAATGTGTATGCTATTTTTCACACAATAAACATATATTACATTTCAAAAGCTGTTTTCTTAAAACTATAGAGGAAAGACAATAGAAGAGCACAAATGTGCATCCCAGCCCTGTTATTCCTTCCCCATAAATAATATCATATTAACCTATTAAGCAGTAACTATTACTCAGATAGACTGGTGTCCCAGAGCATGGATTTTACCACTTGTACATCACATAACATAGTTGTCTGGGAAGGTCCCTTTCCTCTTTGGTGAAACACATTTAATTGCCAGCAAGCTGTCATTTCCTTGTGTAATTGAAGCATCAGTCATTACAAACGAGAGCGAAATTTCACTGTAGTTATGTGAAAATTGAAATCTATCATAACAGAGAAATTCTCCTGTAACTACACACGCTAATACATTTTACTGATCTTATTAGTTAAACAAGGGAACTTATAGCACACATCAAGCGTGTCGAGGAAGTAGGAGTTGTTGAATTGATGCAATTGAGTATTTTTTCTCTCCGAGGATTTTCACAGATAAAAATATATGAAATTAAGCAGAAATGGGAAAAAGCACTTAAACTAATAATAATATAGGGCCCTTCTTCGAACGCTTAAAAGCAATATTTTTCAGATCTGCCAGTTCGAACGCTACATTGTAATTAGCCTCTTAGAAATGTGTAGGGCTCCAATATAGATGTCCATTAATAACCACTGATGTTGGAAAGGCTGCACCGCCTACACGTGCTGTTTAATTATGCTTAGAGTTCTTCATTTAAACAGACAATTACGAAAAACAGGTGGCTTCTAACTCACAGATAATGAATAGATGAATTTCAGTACATTTTCCTATTCCCCAATGTTTGCTTTTTCATTCTTTTTTCTGCAATGCATTTTTTTTTCTTTCTACAGCTCTGTTTGCTCTTATCAGTTATGGTGTTAATCAGGACTCGCTGACTTTTTCGGTGATTAATCCTTTTGGAGCCTGAGGGACCTGCAATACATTGCCAAGCAAAAAGAAACCTTTTAATAATGTGCTCCGATGTTTAAACTTTTTATGGAGATGATGCTCGGCAGTGCTGTACTTTGATAAAGGACTCTTGTTTAATCTGCAGCAAATGGGTTAAAATGGTGTGTAAGCTCTGCCTAATAAAAAGCATGCTTCATGTATAAAGCAGGAGATGGTTATCCAGAAGCAGAAATTGGTGGCTAATATGCGGTAAAATTAACTCTCCATAATGTTTGTAACATAAATATTATAGCAGCTATCAGATTCTTTGACAGGGACCTTAGCACTGAAAATACCTAATGTGAAAAATATAATTTGTCTACTGTGCAAGCAAATCGTTTTCTTGAAGGTTTGCAGCTGCAATACAATAAAGTTGGTTTCAACTAATAACCTTTAATGTTTCAAGTTACAGAACACATTATCCAGAGGCCTTTGATGGATGCAGCAGCCTTTTACAGTTAAATTCTGATGAGTGAATCTGCTGAAATTTATTCAAATGTTAAATTTTTCTAATAAAAAAAAAAGCTGTGAACTTGGATTTTGAACTTAAACTGCATTAAAGTCAGTGGGGGACCATTAGGCACTTTGGAGGGCTGTTTTACAAGATATTGTCACCCACATGGCATGGGAAGCCCCACCCCCTAACTCCCCCAACACACTCAAACACACAGCACACCCTTTACTAATGCAAAAATGGATACAGTAGGTAAGGCGAAGAAACTTTCTCATATGGCTTCAAGGGCTATATAGGAAATACACAAATCCTTGACATCA
The DNA here is from genome assembly GCF_000935625.1 of Nanorana parkeri. NCBI lineage: Eukaryota > Metazoa > Chordata > Amphibia > Anura > Dicroglossidae > Nanorana > Nanorana parkeri. Next base: position 57,877 of record NW_017307111.1, on the reverse strand, counting down.
TTGCTCCTTACACAATGGGTCGAGACCCACATGAGAGACCACGGGCATATTCGTCATGGGGTGCCATATGATTGTGTAATAAACTTAGCCTATTTTTCCAGGTTTGTTCTTGGGTTCCACTGCAGTAACAGTTTATCATTTGGGTCCTTGGATTAAAAGGTTTTTTTGAAAGTTGCTAGTAGGAAGTCTTTTATTACAGATGAGACTCTGTATGTCTCTCTGCTATAAAAGCTTCTGCCTTGTCTGCTAGCATTTTTCTTCTGGGCTACACATGTGAATTATGCTAGACCAGTTATGTCACCTCAGGCTGGGCGAAGATGCCACTTTGGGAGGTAAGTGTGCCATAATGTGCAACTTGAACATAAGGGCAAAAGTCCACCCACCATGATTTTAGTTCCACATTAATTATTAGCTGAGACAAAATGTGGATTGCCATTGCTAAACTCTTCTTGTAAAAATGCTGGTTGCCTGGCTGTTAGGTTAGTGCAAAGGCTTCAATGCATTTTCAGGAACAAGCTGAAACAGGTTCTTTCCCTTTTTCTTACTTTTTTGTTTTTGACTGTGTCACTTACTTTATGCTTGTTCCAGAAAAGTAACTCATCAAGCATAGGGTGTATAAAAGGCTGTGGATGCCAACCTTGGAGCCTGCTGGAGTGGACCTTGGAGCCTGCGGAGTGGTAGGTATTGTAAGAAGAGGTTTTTTTTCCTGGAGATAGGCTTTAAACACCTAATTTTCAGGTTTAATATTAACATTTTTGCATAGATGTTGTTTTTAGAGTATACCTGCAGCTGTGACTCATGAAATGATAAGGTAATATGTTAAAGACCATAGTCTGTCAATGGCAAACAGAAATAGCACAAAGACATTATAAAGGTATATCATTTGGACTGTTACCTAGCGGGCGTGCACGGGCAGCAAAGACCCGTGCAATGCAAACACCCGTTACCAGGTGTTTCACATATAGACGATCGGCGGCTCTATAGCCTGCCGATCGTCTATATGTGCTCATCTTCCCCCCGTCCGTCTGCTGCCACCGCCACTTTTTCAGTCCCCCCCCTCCTGACCCCTTATTTAGCAATAACAATAAGTGCAAAAAAAATATATAAATAAAAAAAATAAAAGTCACATATAAAAAAAGTAAAAAATAAATAAAAGCCACATATAAAAAAAAGTAAAAAAACAACCCCTAAATGTTTATCTCCCTTTGGTATAAAATTAATTTCAGTACAGCGTTGCATGACGGAATAAATGTCAGTCAAAGTACCGCAGCGCTGAAAACTGAAAACTGGCCTGGATGGGAAGGGGGTTTAACAGCGCGGATGTCAACTGGTTAAGGTAAGTGCTGACATTAAAAGGGAAAAACATTTTTACTTTAATGTCACTTTTAACCTGTTCTTTATTCCAGTAATGTAAACAGGTCTTGGGACCATAGCATATACCTCCAAATGCCTTTACCAAATGCTTGTATCTATGTCCATCTGCGTTTCAGAAAGTTCTGGGAACCCCAAAATCCAAAGAACTGTGGGACTGTTAAGGCCATCATTCTTATTTAGAGACCAGTAGGGAGGTATAGAAAGGGGTTCAGAGGAGTGCAGGCAAGAGTGGGATCATCAGAAGTCAGATTCAATCACAGTCACAGATTTAATAGAGTACACCAAGGTTTTGAGACTTCAAAGTTGCTCTGGAAATCAAGTGAAAATGTGCAGATACCTGTAAGCGCTTGTTGTATGGTCCTTGGACAAGTTAACCTTTGGGGCAACCAGGAACATGTATGTCAGACAATGGCATTTTCCAGCAGTCAGCTATTTATCTTAATTACATGTGTGTATTGTGTGTGTATATAAAGAGTTTGCACTGCTATGATAATCAGTTGTCTGAGATCAATGGTAGCTTTGATATGCTCACAGGCAGAGAGTATCAGGGCCGATTGACTCAAGAAGAGAATATTTTTTTAAGACTGTTCTCAGAGACAGAATAGAGCCAATCATTAATTTATGACAATTTCAAAGAGACTTTTGACTTCAATCAGTTAGTGAGAAAGATATGATTGTGTTCTTTGGACCATTCGTGGACTTAGTATTATTAGTTTCATTATTAGTTTCAGAGCACTTAGTACTGAGTATTCATGAAGGGATCAGCTAGGCGTGTTACATGTTCTCTTTTATCCACATACTAAAGTATAGCTTATCTAGTAACAATCTCAAAAACAAGTGCTAAAAGGTATTAACCCTTAGAGTATTTATCAAGTGTATGCACTATGCATCAATCACCATCAAGTGTGCCGTGCTAAAAGCTATTAACCCTTAGAGTGTAATGGACGGACCCTGCAGGGACCTGGTGTGGGTGACCGTCGTGGTCCTGCACAGGCGCGCCGCGGGTCAGCAACCCCGGCTCGCCGTCGTATGACGGTGACGTCTGGTGGCGCTCTCCGTCGCCGCCTCACGCAGGTGCATCGCCGGCCTCCTTCGTCTCTCCCTCCAGAGGCGTCTACGTCGGGCTCAGGCGCACTACACAGCTCCGCCCCCTCAAGACGCAGCACTCGGCATAAAGCCGAGATCCGGTAATTGATTGGCGTCTTCCTATTGATAGTGGAAGGACGTTGATCAACTCAACGCTCCACTCGCCTCAACCTAACCGGACCCAGTGACTTACCTGGAACATTGCAGTGGCCACTAACCCCAAGTATCCTGGGCTATACTAGTAAATAGCCTCAGTACTCCTGTTGCAGTTATACCTATTGTATACCAGTGACATCCTAAAGACTATCAGCGGTGTATATCCTTGAACCAGTACTTCCATTTGCCTGCTGTGTATATCCTTGAACCAGTACATCACTATTGCCTGCTATATGATATCCTTGAACCAATACTTACATTTAACTGCCGGTTAACATCCTTTATCCAGTGCTTACATTTACCTGCTGTTTAAACATCCTTGATCCAGTGCATTACTATTGCCTGCTGTGTATATCCTTGAACCAGTACATCACGATTGCCTGCTTTATGATATCCTTGAACCAGTATATTACTGTTGCCTACTGTATAAACAGGATGTGATGTGTTGCAGCCTCCTAATCACCTAATCTAAAAACTGGGCATTCCAGGGAGTAGTTGCTATCTGATACCCGTTCAAAGAATCTCCCGTCCGCAGTTGCGATCCACGGAGGGAAATTGACCCTCGCCCAAGGCGAGCATTACATAGAGTGTGTACCAGGTGTACGCACTGTTCCCCATTCGTCAACTGAAAGAGTCTGCAGCTCCCCAGTGTATTCCCCAAAAAATGTAGAAGATCATTGTGTATTATAGTAAAAATGCACTTTATTAAGAAAGTTAAAATTCACTTACGATTCCTCAAGAAACATTGTTTTAAAATCACAAAGTTGGACTGCTGTCTACCTCGACCTTGGAGAGTCAAAATCCACCGTATGATGAGCTCAGCGTTGACGCGTTTCACCATATGACTTCCTTCTAGGTGGTTGATGCGCAGTGCATACACTTGATACATATCAAAAGTTTAATACCTTTTAGCATGTTGCACAATCCACACGGGGAGGTTTGTTATCCTAAAGCGCAGATCATTATTGGATTCATCAATCTCAAAAACAAGCAGCACTCTGATTTTAATTGCACATGGGTCCCTCACTCGTCTCACTGTGAAAACAGGATCATGACTTCTGGTTCCGGCGCCTGATGAGGTAGAGGCATCCACGAACTCTCCGTCCCGCCGATCAACAAATCGCCGCCCGCATCATACCTTTCACGGGTTCGGAAGGTTACGTTCAGCTCTCCCTTCACAGCCGCCCGAAATGGATCGCTTTGTGTCCCGCTCGCAAACCGCGAGGAGATCGATAGACGCGACGGCAGCAGGGGATGACACAGCCTCCAAGATGGCGCCGGCTGCAGACGCGATGCACACTGAAAATGACACTGTGGGGATACAACACAGGGTACCCCTACCTATACTGTTCTCCAGCTAACCACAGTGATCGTAATCGCAACACGGTTTCTTACGGGACTTGTTACTACAGGAGATGCTAGGAGCACTGGGACATCTAGCTCTCCCATACTCGTATGGTCTTTATATTACTCTTCAAGGTTTACTCCGCCATACCCCATCCGATGGGACCCCCCTTGAAGATCATATCGTGGAATGTGAAAGGACTATGCTCACCACATAAAAGGGCTAAACTTCTCCGCCACTTCACGAGATATTACAACATCAACACGACACACAAGACGGAAGATGGTCTTTTCTTTCTCTTCACATAGGCACCCGGCAATTGGATATTCTGAACGTTTACGGACCCAACTCTGACAATAAATCATTCTGTGACTTCCTCCTCGACAAAGCAACTTCACAACACCCCAACTCTTTGTTCATTGTGGGAGGGGATTTTAATGCGGTGCCCTCTCCCCCGGAAGATCGAAGACGAACCACCACATCTCTACCCTCTAAGACGCCACAAGACACCCATTTTGCTGCCATGCTGACAGCCAGTGGACTAGAAGATGCCTGGAGGTATTATCACCCTTTAGAAAGGGATTACACACATTACTCACATGCTCACCAAAGTTTCTCCAGAATTGATTTATTTCTAGCTGCTCCCTCCACTATTCACAACATTGAATCTGTATGTATAGAAGACATGATCATCTCAGACCATGCACCGATGGTGTTATCCTTGCAGGGCCTGATCTGCTCCGCTCCCCCAGTAGTCTGGAGATTCCCCAACTATCTATTTGCTGACATGGAATTTCATAAGGAACTTAAATCTTGGTGGCAAGAATATTCTCTTGATAATATGCAACATGTAGACGATAATGTATTATTTTGGGAAACAGCGAAAGCTGTATTAAGGGGCAGGATCTTGGCCTATGCGGCTTCCAAAAAGAAAGTGGCACGAAACCAATATAAAAAGGCTTGCCTCGAGGTCAGACGATCTTATCTACTTTTTAAAGATAACCCCTCTGAGGCATCCCGCTCCAGTTGGGTGCTAGCAAAACAGCAATGTGATCACTGGTTACAGCTTTTAGATAGACAAATTAGATCCACTACTGACCTGAAGTTTTTCAAATATGGCAATAAGTCGGGAAAATTATTGTCCAATCTGGTTAAGGGGCAACGTCCTTCTACCCATGTCACACGATTGTCAGACTTGGAGGGTAAGGTACATCAGGATGCCAAATCGGTATCCAATATATTTCGGGAATATTATCAACGTTTATATACAGCCAATTTTTCCGAACCCACAGGAGGTGACCCCTTCCTTAATTCTGTAAACATGCCCTCTTTATCCACTGATGAACTCGAGGCACTAAATTGCGACATTACCATCCAAGAGGTACAAAATATAATAACCAAAGCGGCTAAAGCCAAGGCCCCTGGCCCAGACGGCTTATCTAGTGAATTCTACAAGATCCTGCTAGAGGATACCTCTCAAACTTTGACACGGTTATTTAACCAAATACTTCATGCTTCCATTTATCCACCAACCTTTAACCAGGCGTATATTAGACTCCTTCCAAAAAAAGGCAAAGACCCATTGCTAGCAGGGTCGTATAGACCAATTTCACTACTTAACCAGGATGCAAAATTCCTTTCCAAAATAATGGCCGACAGATTAGCCAAGATCCTGCCTACTCTTATTGGAACTAGGCTTTGTTCATGGTCGTTCAGCGGGCATGAACGTCAGGAAAATTATCCTAGCAATAGAACATGCGAGATTGTCGGGGCCTTCTCCGCGCCCCATGGCCCTTTTGTCCTTGGACGCGGAGAAGGCATTCGACAATGTTAACTGGCAATGGCTCCTGAAAGTGTTGATGAAAATGGGATTCTCGGGATCGTTTCTTAAATTTATTTCTACAATTTACTCAGTCCCATCCGCTCAAATATACACATCCATTATGTTATCACCCCTATTCTTGCTCCAAAAAGGCACACGTCAGGGGTGTCCATTATCACCATTGCTTTTTAATATTGCACTAGAACCCCTGTCTAGATCTCTTGCCTCATCTGAACTATTTACTGTGATCCATAAAGGAGCAGAGGAATTCAAAGTCGCCATGTTTGCGGACGATATCATCCTACTTCTCTCAGAACCCCGAACCCAAATCCCGAAAGTTTTTGACCATATTGGCTTATTCGGCAAATTCTCAGGCCTGAAGATTAATATGGACAAAAGCGAACTAATGTATCTCAATGGCAAATGCCCACCGGGAGACGCCCAATGGATTAATCAATTTGGGCTACAACTTAAAACTAACTATATCACATACCTAGGTATCCACATTCCCACATCGGCAACCAATTTATACTCCTTAAATTTAACTCCTATACTGCAGTCTATAGCCTCAGATTTGCAAAAATGGAAAGATTTACCATTGTCCCTTTTGGGCAGAGGACATCTCATTAGAATGGTCAGCTTCCCCCGCCTATTATACCCGATGCAGATTTTACCGATTCTGTTTAAACACACAGACATCCAAAATCTTATTAGAAACTTCCTCAAATTCATTTGGAGAGGTAAAAAACACCGCATAGCCACACACAAATTGTATAAGCCCAACTTACGACTTGGCATCAACCTACCAAATATACGTCTATACAACCTGGCATGTTTGTTCCGACATGCTAGGGACTGGCTGTTACAAACGTCATACTACTCAAACACAAATCTGGAACAGAAAGCGGTTTACCCGTGGTCCTTATCGGGTATTCTTCACACGCCATTCCCGTTAATACCACCCGCCATCAAACATAATATACTTTTCAAGGATACAATTGCCACATGGAAAGAAATACGTAAATATTTAGGGATTCCCGGCTGCGTTTCCCCCCTCATGCCAGTAACCTCAACTCCAGGATTCCCACAAGGTGCCGCCTCCAAACCATTTCACATCTGGGAAGCTAAAGGTCTATCTAAACATCTACAACATTTTTTGTCTCCACGAGGTACATGCGTCAATTTTCCTACGCACCCGCCCCCCTCGCAATCAAATATACCTAGCCTAAGACCTAATGTAGACTCAAGTCATTTCCACGCACTAGCCCTTTCATCACCACAAAGAAACCCAACAAGTCCCCGATATTCACTGCGAGAACGCTAAAGAATTTTTGTTATAAAAATTTACGCTGCTCTGTTTGATTTTCAAATCTTTATGTATTTAACTCATGTTAATTAGATAGTCGTGTTTGGCATCATTGTCAAGGTTGCACTCCGCTTCAAGCATTTGTCGTTGTCATATTTTGTTTGCTACCTGATAAATCCATTCTTATGGAGGCTCTTTAGAGTAATAGATGACATCTGACCTTTTGACAATCTGAAAATATGCTGTATGACATCTTGTTGTAGTAATCTGCTTTTGTTTCATCAATAAAATCTTATTGCTAAAAAAAAAAAAGAAAACAGGATCATTCACTGAATAATGTTGACCTAATATATAAATATGCAGGTCAATACAAGCTTGATTCTTTTGCAGTTTGATCCTTCATTTCTCATGTTGGCCTCTTTCTGGTAAGCTTGCAGTTTACAATCCTTACTCCTGCAGGTATGCTTCCCATTGAAAACTACAAAGGGGAGAAGGTCACACGCAGAGCAGTCTCCTTTGTGTAGTAAGTTTTTGAAAGGTTTAAAAAACATTCCATCTATGCATTGCAGACACAAGCTCCACAAAAACAATCACACATGTTAATGAAGCTATATCCCTAGAAAACCGGCCCCTAGTTATCTAGTAACAAAATCAAAAGAGCGATATTATTTGTAAGGACATAACAGCACAATAGAATTTATTGCTTATTTGATTACTAACATAATGTATGTATTGATGTTCTATTAATATCACTTATAGTATTAACAGTTGTTCTTAACCACAGCAAGTACTAAAGTGCTTCACTTTAGTTTCTGTAAAGAACCGCTGGTACATATTGGTACTTGATCTTACATCAAGACAAAGAACTGGTTAAGATATCAGTGAGTCTTTAAGAGTTGAGCAGGGAGCTGAATGATATACCTGATCTTAGGTTAATTGGACCAGATCAGGTTTAAAAGTTCAGTACTTGCAGCAGAAAAGAAAACTGGGGATTGCAGGCTTGTTGCTATGACAGCAAGTATATTCCACAGTTGAGGGAAATCTATTAATGCCTGTTCAGTGAAAATTTCAGTTGTATTTAATAGGGTATCACAAACAGCAGTAGACATATGCCATGGGCAGTTACTCATAGCAACAGACCAAATGTCCCTTGAAAAAACAATAGGGGACATTTAAGTAACTTAGTGACACAATTGGATGCAAATCAGTCTGCCTTTTTTTTTAGCAGTGTGTGACAGTTTTCCAGGAAATTGGGACAGATTTGCAAAGGTCTGAGACAGATTTATCACTAAAGATAAATCAAATGTTCATGTTAAAAGTTCATCACAGTGCATGTCACTGCACATGTGTTGGTATAAATGCACCTTTTTAAACCTGGCTCTCTTGCAGGTCTGGCATGTTATTGATGGGCTGAAAGTATTAAATGGGAATTGTTTGCTTTATTAATTTATGCTTAAAGAATTATGGGAGCTGGCATTGCCAAACATCTGGAATTGCTAGATGTTTGGCTGTCAACCTAATCCTTTCATTTTTTTTCTGAGTCACTGACCTGGGAAGAATAAGCAGCAAGTGGTGTCACAACTCCTAATCTGCATACTTTTCCTAATTATTTATTCATAAAGCAATTAGATCAACATCAGCCAGGGATCTGATACAGCTTCAACTACATAACTATCCCTGGACTTCATAACAAGTGCCTATGACACTTGAGAATTTCATTGTGCATCCTCATTACAAATATCAGTGCCTGCATCAGATTCATGTACATGTTGATAACTATTTGCAGTGCAGAGGAATACTGAGGTCAGAATGTCCTTACCGGATACTCCAGTATGACTGGGCTCCCTGTTCGGGCACTGCACCTGTCACACAGACAGGTGCAGTGGCCAAGGATTTATGCTGTGGGTGGGCGGAGCCTGAAGGGAATGCTGAAGGCTAGCTCCCTATCATGTCCTTCTCCCTTGTGATTGACAGCAGGCAGCAAATGGATCCCATGCTATTGTTGCTATTGGCTATGTAATCTGCCCACTGCCTGCTGTTAATAGGTAGCAGGGCAGACCTGATGAACAACTAGTCTCTTGGCATCCCCTCTATGTTCCACCCACTGTCAGTGTTCCTGGTTGTTAAGGATGATGTTAGTTACAAAGCTGACAGCATCCTTGACAACCAGTGATACTGACAGCTTAGTTACATAGTAGATGAGGTTGAATAAAGACACAGGTCCATCAGGTCCAACCTATATAGTGTGGGTGTGTGTGTCTGGTGTAGTTTTGTGTGTGTGTGTGTGTTTGTATGTATGTATAATGCTTGGAATTTCAATAACCCTTTATGTTTTGTGAACTGAGGAACTCATTCAAGTGTTTTTTAAAGCAGTTTAAATTTCCCGCCGATACAGCTATCTGTGGAAGTGAATTCCACTTTCAAAATAAAATAACCATTACGCAGTTTACGATTATACCTCCTCCCTTCCAAGTTCTTGTTGTGCCCTTGTGTCCTCCTCAAGGTGCTTGGTTTAAGCAGTGCATTCCCAATACTGCAGTCCCCCATTGATGAGTGTATAAACTGTGACCATGTCACCTCCTATGTGTCTCTTCTCTAAGGAGAATAATCTTAATTTTTGTAGGCATTCCTGATAACTCAGTCCCTCCACCCCCCTTATTAATTTGGTTGTCCCATCTCTGAACTTTTTCTAGCTCACAGACATCTGGCCTAAGAATTGGTGACAAGAGGTGAACTACTTACTCAAAATGGGCCTTACCAGTGTTTTGTAAAGTGGCAAAATTATTTTTCTGTCCCGTGAATAAATCCCTCTTTTAATGCATGATAATATACAGCAGCTTGGCACAGCATGCTATTGCTCAGTCTACAGTCTATAAGGACCCCAACAACCTTCTCCATCTCCATTTTCCCAGCAAAACCCATCCCAAGGTGTATTCAGCATGCATGTTCTTAGCTCCCAAGTGCATGACCTTATGTTTTTCTAGATTAAAGCTCATCTGCCACAACGCTGTTGACAATTTTTTTTGCTTTATATTGCTGCAGTGATTCTATGTCTTGTTGCGATCTTATGTCCATGCATAACTTCATATGATCAGCAAACACTGACAGGGAGCTATTTATTCCAACCTCATTGTCATTTATGAACAGGATAAACAGAATTGCCCCCAAAACTGAAACCCTGGGGCACTCCGCTCACTACTTTGAACCTTTTAGAGAATGAGCCATTTATCCCTACCTTCTGGATGTGGTCCTGCAATCAGTTTTCTACCCATCTACGTATAGGTTCTTTAATGCCCATTGACCTTAGTTTCTAAACTAACCGTTTGTGGGCTACTGTGTGAAATGCCTTTGCAAAATCTAGAAAAACGAAGTCAAATGGGGTTCCCCTGTCCACCTTACAACTTACTTCCTCATAGAATGTTAACAGAATTGCCTGGCAAGAATGGCCTTTCATAAATCTGTGCTGGTTCTGGATAAGGGGGTCACAGACAAAAATACAAAACCTGACAGAATCTTTAGCTTGTTCCCCTGTATCAACTTTTCAAATTGGCTCGCATTAACCTCTGATTGTAAAGGTAATTAGCACTTGTTATTGAATTGTGAATATCTCAGAATAACAATATGTCCTTTGCAACTGCAGAGTTTTTTTTTTAAACTTTCACAATAGGTATAGGCTAAAGCAAAGAGCTTTGATCCTAGGTAGAGGGGCGCACCCACTAGTTATATCTGCATGGGATTTTATTTAGAATAATGAAAAAACAAAAACAAAAGAAAAAAAACTCAAAGTAATTTAATATAATGCTACTTGCATATTGCAGAACAATCTATCATACTATTGCTGCAGATTTCAGATTTCATTGGTTTCAGCCTGATCAAGTTCTGCAGGCATTTTAAAGAGTATTGTGAAGATGGGTACAAGTTCTGCTATTTCTAATCTCATTACCATCTTTGTCATGCAGTGAAATATTGGAATTTTAATGTCTTTCATGAGAGTGAATTACAGCCACTTGCTGTCTTAAACCACATTCAGTGCACCAGTCTGACCTTTTCAATATTCCACTTTTTGACTGGTTGGCCATTTTCATTTTTTCCTATTTACAGCCATGCTAAACTGCAGGAAAATGCTCATATCAAGCAGCCAATGGAAAGACAGATCCTTAAAAAGGTCAGTGTAGTATACAGTAAAACACCATTGTATATTAAAAGAAAGTGACAGCCTTAAAACAGTCTGCTGCCTAGGAATGTTATGACAAAGAGAGTGAAAATATCTTTATTGGCTTTTATATTACAGTTAATGCGTATCTAAACTTCAAAACGAAAATGGAATATACTGCAACTTACTAGTCTTTAACCTCTTCAGTACTAAAGTAAGTAAATAAAAGGTATAGTACTGAAGTGGAAGATATCAAGATTGGTATTGTTTTCTTCAGCTGGTTCCCAACTTTCACACACAAGCTGTAGAGCAGGGGTTCCCAACTTTCACACACAATCTGTAGAGCAGGGGTTCCCAACTTTCACACACAAGCTGTAGAGCAGGGGTGCCCACTTTTCAAATGACGAGCTACATGAGATCTACCAATGAAAAAAAAACCTCCCTCTCTCTCTCTCCTGGCTGTCTCTCCTCGCTCTCCTGGCTGTCTCTCCTTGATCTCTCTCCTGGCTGTCTCTCCTTGATCTCTCTCCTGGCTGTCTCTCCTTTCTCTCTCTCCTGGCTGCCTCTCCTTGCTCATCATCCTGGCTGTCTTTCCTCACTCTCTCTCCTGGCTGTCTCTCCTCGTTTTCTCTCCTGGCTGTCCCTCTTCGCTCTCTTGGCTGTCTCTCCTTTGCTCTCTCCCCTGGCTGTCTCTCCTCTCTCTTTCCTGGCTGTCTCTCCTTGCTCACCTTGCTGTATTTTGCAAACAGTGTCATGCAACAGGCTGTGTAAACTAATATTCTTTGATGTAATACATAGCACTTCAACCACTAGAATCCACCAGAAAGGTGTCAGGGAGCTGGGTTCAGCAGACTCAGGCTAATAGGTAATCATGTGTGCACAGCTAAATAAATATACCAAAATGGAATAAAGGGGCCACCATTCACACCCATTATCTACCAGCACCAGCTTTGAGAGCTACTGGTAGATCACGATATACCTAATGGGCACCCCTGCTGTAGAGCCTCCCAAACACTTGTATGGTGCTGCAGTGTGTGCCACCTACCCCCCCTTTCCTCCACTGCTGCTCGCTTTCCTGGTCTCCACTGTGCTCCTGGCAGGCCCAGGACCAGAACAGCCAGGTAAGTGTGGCTGGCTTGGAGGGAGATCAAGACATATCGGGTGTCTGATCTCCTTTCCAGTAACTGAAACCAAAAGCAACATGTATTTTGTCACTGGATTCATCCTATCATTTCTCCAGCTGCTGTTGCTGAAGGAGAAGCTAGTAAAGCACACACTGTGATTCACCAGCTTCAATGGAGTCCATAGACGACATTAGGGGGTGTAACAAGCCCCTGATTTCTCCATAAAGAGGACTGCTCACTTCCTCTGTGCTATCACACAGGAGGCTTGTTAGCCCCCTATGTAATAGCAATAACTTTAAATGTAAAAAAAGGAGAAAGTTTAAAAAATGAAAGCGACAAAAAAAAAAACCAAAAACATATTTTCAAAGCCTTCCATACCATGTGCGAAAACAACAATTGCGATAAACAACTGATATTTTATGTCATAATGATTAATAATGTATTCTAGGTGTTTCTAGGCGTTAACTACTCATTACGATATGTATTATTGTGAAATCAACATTATGGGAAAATTGTTTTAACACTAAAGTTATGTGTCCTTGGCACAAAATAATTCATATCGGCAAGATGTAGCCTAAACAAAACCCCAAGTTCCCAAACCAAGGATACAAAGAGAGAACATACGCAAGTTAGAATGAAGTGTGTTGAAGGTTGATATAAGTTAAAGTGGTGCTCCAACCGAGTGCTCTGAGTGTCCATAATATCTTTGTCACGCCAAATGTTACATATCTCCGTGAACATTGAAGTGAAAGCAATAATTCTAAGGCCATCACTCACTGATGGCTCTAAAGCCTTGGTTCTCAACTGGTGGGTCGTGACCCATAAGTGGGTCGCGACCCCACATTCAGTGGGTCCCCGTGTGCCTTCCACTTTTCTAGGCGAGAGGCTTCTCAGCCTCCCCCTACCGCAGCACTGTCAGTTCTCTCGCCAAGCAGCCATTCAAAATATGCTTCCCGGTGCAGAGTGTCAGCTTGAGGTGGGCTGGGCTGGAGTTATGGCTGCGAGGGAGCTCTATCCATACATGCATTGCTTACAGCTCCCTCATGTGCCCTGTAGAGGTGCCTGGACCGGTGTGAAATCACATTCTGGCTCCCGGGCACCTCTACAGGGCATGCAAGGGAGTTGTACAAGTAATACACATTTGGGCTGCTGTGCTGTGACAAGCACAAAAAGGACCCACATTTGTCCTGGTCACAGCACAGCAGCACAAATTGGACCCTGAGGATCCACTTCAGTTCTCATAAGGTAGGAAAACTGGGTGGATCTTAAAATTATTATTTTTTTAAATAATTTTTTTTGGGACTGTGTACATGTGTGTGAGATTGTGTCTGTGGTTGTGTGTTTCTGTCAGTGTGTCGGAGGGCCCGTTCACACTAGTACATTGTTAATCAAACAGTCCTGTGCAAAAAACGCACTGTACCACGCAATCGCACCTACTACACGTTCTGGTGCGGGAGGTTCCATTGCAATGCGACTTGGGTCGCAACTTAAAGACCAAGGACAAATGTGGGTCCTGAGGTTACACAGGTTGAGAACCACTGCTCTAAAGTGATAAGCTTTAAGGGCCGCTGCACACCTAGGCAATTTATCGCGCTATTGTGTTGCAATATATCTTAGTGGACTTTTTCAGACACACATAAATTTGCAAGAGAGACGGAGGTTTTGTTTGTTTGTTGATAGAAACTAGGTTCATACAATGGAAATGGCCAACAATACAGCCCAAACTGGTTTTACACAATGGGGTAGCTTATCCTGTATTGATTTGTATCACAATGGGATGGTGATCATGAATAGTCACGCCTAGCCTGGCCAAGACTCAAATCAAATCTTGACTACTGAGGGCAATTTATGGTACAACGCTGCCACCTAGAGGTGGGAAACTGTATTGCATTTTCCTAAAGGTGAAAGGGGCGTAGCTTCCATTGTTTTAGGCCAGTTTCTCTCAATAAAAAGCCAGTAGCTGAAAGGTAACGGAGGAGTTCACCAGCCCAGCACTTCACAAGACCAGGGCTTCACAGGAGGGGACAGTACGAGGACGCTTCACAAGACGAGAGGACTTGCTTCAAGACCAGGATACTGCAACGAGAAGCCATTCTTCCTAGGCCAAGTACTGCTCATCACAGAATTTATTGGAGTCTGCAGCCTAAGCTAAGTACATTTTCAGTGTTTCCCCTCCTGTGAAATTATACATGTACTAGAAGATAGTGTAGTGGGTGCATGTGAATGTTTGTAGCAGCCTGTCTTGTTGATGTATTTGTTTGCTTTTCCTGTAACTAAGTTTGTACACGCAGCATTTTCGCCAAGTAAAGTACTTTTAATGCTACTGAGTCAGTTTCCTTGAAGTTTACTGCAAGAACAGACAACAAATAGAAATTAAAGTTTTGCCAAGCTTTACAGCTGGGCTCATCCTTGGGATAAGCTTGACGTCTCTGGGATTTGTAGTCCAGAGCATTACAGCTATTTAAATCGCGCAAAATACAGATTCGCATTGAAATCAATGGAGGCTGCTCACACCTTTGCGGTTTGCCGCGCGACCAACGAACATGCTAGTTTTGTCCAAATAGTTTGTAAAGTCCATGAACGGGCGGGATTCAGGTTGAATGCACGTTCAACCCAAACTTGGATCTTATCCCTAGTCGAAGCCTTAATTTGCTACATGTTAGATTTCCAGCAAATGTTTGCAGCAAGATTATTTATTATAAATCCATATTTTTTCATACATAACAGTTTAAGGCACTGCTCACAAACCTACAAAACAAGAGTTCATGAAAGAGTTAGTCTATCTTTCATAACGTGAGCAGGAGCTCAGATAATTCACTGGACCAAAATATGAATTAAAGTGTTTAAACTGGAATCATTCCAACTGGATGTCACATGCTTATGCGTTTCAAGCTGGTCAACCTCCTTTTCAATAGAAGTGACAGCTTTTTATTTCTAAGAAGACCATCCCTCAGCATATTGATAGTCTCACAGATAATTAACACACAAAAAAGGTAAACATGTGCTACTTGTATATAAAGTCGGTCAGTATGTTTCTTCATCTATTTCAGTTCTTTAGTCATGTATGTTGCAATTAAATTTCAAGCCTTTGCAGAAATATGGGGTTAATTACACCTAAGCCAAGTTTATCTAATTACCGGATGCTTAGCTTTCTCTGCTTGAAAGACACTTATCCCAAGCTGGCTGATTGGTATCTTCCATTTTTAGGAGTTTCAGATATCTAACAGATGACAGCAATGTTCCCCTCTTCCCCATTACAGCTAATTATCAAATGAAATGTAGATTTTTAGGCATCAGAGTGATGTGCAAAGTCATTACATTGTCAAATGTATGTCAACCATGTATCTGCTTTCCCTATTTTAATGTTGCATGACAGTAAAAAGACGTTTAATTCTGTGTACATAAAAGGAAGATTTAGTACTACTTGTATAATGAGATCCAGTTAAGTGCTGTGTACTTATAGCTTTTGAGTATAACAGCTTGATGAACACAATAAAGCACATTAGTTCTATTAAAGCTAATTGTGGGTGGCTGAAAAATGTATTCCAGCCCTTAGGGCAGTTTAACTGGATTCAAAGCTGTTTTGGCATTTAAACCTTTTAACGCAGAGGTGCAATATCTTTTACTTGTCAAGAAATGTTCAGTCACCTTTATCTTCTCTGTATTATTTTAAGAGATGGCAAATTCAAAAACTGTGCTTGTTATACAAAGCTGCCTTTTTAATTGGGGACCAGAGAGCTGAAAGGAAAATGTCCTCTTCTATGTTTAAGACAACCCAAGGGGAATTATCAGTGTAAAGACTTTAATTCCAGCGGGGAACAGTGAATTATTACAGTTGGATCATATCTAAATACATTTGCAAAGCAGCGTCTCTATAGATTGCCATCTCTATTAAATAACTATTTTTGTTAATATATGCATAGCTGATGGTGTCTAGCTTATAACCAGTGAAGTATTTCTATTATATGCTTTCCACAGGCAACCTATTTTGTATAATTTCCTATAACCACTGTTCCCTTCAGGATTGGATATCCAGGAACAATGATGAACAAGAGGTCTGGGTAAGAACAACCTCCCTTCCCTACACAAATGATGTTCAGTTCCCAAAAAAAGTATGAGGTTACCTCCTAATAGCAATTGGTTTATTTTTGACACTTTGAAATCAATTAGTTATGCATGACGTGATTGTCAACAAGAAGGTAATTTCATTCTTCTACACCAGTGGTGGTCAACTTAGATGTAAGGGACCTCCAGTATAGCTACTGACATCTCAAAAGGGCTGTACAAAATGTTCACTGAATCTAATGCCGTAATGTTATAAGAAAGAGGGTGGGTGGTTCAACTCTGCCTGGAGAGTGTCGTTAAATAAGTGATGGTCTATTAAGTATTTACTTATTGAAAGTACATGGTCTTACAATGTCTTTACAATTAGGCATAGCAGGCCTTTGCCAATAAGTGCAGTAGAAATAGACAACTCTTATTAACACATGGTCACAGTATTCTAAGCAAGTTTAACAGCATTAAAACAAAAACATAAGGAACAATTAAGTCATCTAAACTTATTTCCCTTAGAAAGGAGGCACTTAAGCGGAAACATGATCTCTATTTACAAATTAGTTAATGGCAACTGTAAGGGGAGTAACAGCTTGATTCGTATTAGGTCCCTAAGGAGGACACGTAGGCACAATTTAAAGTTAGAGTAAATGAGGTTTAATTTAAAATTGCGGAGGCAGAGGAGGTTCTTTACAGTCAGAGCACCAAAAATTTGAAACTCCCGTCTCCAAGTGGTGATAACAGCTAGAAGCATTGACAAATAAAAAAAAGTAGATCTCCTCTATGGTGAGCACAACATACGGGATATGTATACTCTTAGAACAGGTAATCTAACATGCATACTCAGGATAAACCTGTGTCTTTTTTCCAACCTTATCTACCATGTAACTATGTTTTGTGTTATCGCCTTGAGTTTCAAAGGTTCTTCGCCTGTAGGCTGCAATAATGGAAATCTATCCCTGTACATTTTGTTATAAAAGTTATGCACATTAACAGCTGTAGTGCATCTATTATTTGCTTAAGCCATACTGCATGCACCATTTTTCTGTCTCACCCTTCAAATAGAGCAATTCTGTGTGGCATTTATCTCCATTTGTATCCATTATATATTTACTCAATCTTCAGTTTTTACCATTAACTGAACATGAAACAAACTTCAGTATGTATTATTTCAATATTAATGTGGAAAAGCAGAAAGGGAAACTTTTTTTACTGGCAGCAGTGGTAAATGGACGTTGGGTGATCAAGTTTACATTTAAAAAATGCCAATGAAAACTTTAGGACACCTATCCATCCAGCTTAACAATGCACAGTGATATGTAACAATAAATCTTGCACTTGACTTACTGTTGGGAAATATTACACCTTTTGAGATGTTATATGTACAGTAAGGCCATTTTAACCTCCCTGGCGGTCTGATTATCTCAGGTTTTTTTTTTCCTATTTGTTTTTTCCGTTTTTTTACTGTTAAATTTCCCGCCGGTTCCGCCTCCCTGCGACGCGGGCGATCGCAAGGGACGGAACTCGTAAGACGGATGCTGGAGGACACAGCAGGGATTGTGGACAAGGTAAGTGACACACAGTGTAATCCCGAGTGTGGCTCAGGGTTACCGCTTTTGGTACTGAAATTTAACCCCGAGCCACACTCGGGATTACCGCCAGGAAGTCGGTTCATGGGAAGTGCACAGTTGCAACTACTGTACAACTGGCCAAATTTAGTTGAATGGGCAGACTAGAAAACCTTCCTCAAAACGGACGAAAATCGATGGATTAGTGGCAACAAAAATCGCAACTTGAATACTGCACATGCGCAAACGAACATTTGTTCTGTTGATCGATGAAATTCGGCCAGTAAAGTTGGCCATACACCTATAGATTATCTATATAGATAATCTATCTGCAGATTTTCTATGGTCAGATGGAAAAAGTGCAACAAATTCCTCCATCTACGCTAAACTGTGTGGATGGAGGAATCGCCCACTGGGCCAAGCTTCTTGCTAGTCGGCCCCGCTGGCTTTCAAAATACCTGAACAATGCCTGCATCCAATCAGATTCCAACATCCTCACTTTAGATTAGATGGGGGAATCTGTTGCACTTTTTCCATAGAAAATCTGCAGATAATCTATAGGTGTATGGCCAGCTTTAGTACTGCTGACAAACGATTATCAAAATCTACATTGGTCTGTGCTATTTGTGCGGAAACTGAACGAGGGTGTGATGATGGGACAAGAACAATTGGACGATTATTGTAAGGTATATGGCCACCTTAAATGTTTCAGTTGTAAATCTACAACTTGCACTACATTCACACTAGGTGCGATTAGATGCATTTACTGTATATGCGTTTAATATGGTTTCTAAATGCATATATATATATATATATATATCTCTAATGATTTCCAGTGGATCTATTCACACCTTGTGTTTTAGATGCTTTTATCTGCAGTCAGTTTAGTTCCATTTAGAAAAATCAGAAGTCAGGTGCATCCAGGAATTGATTTGAATTTAAAGTATCTAGCCTGACAGATTTTGCAGACAAATCACTGCATAAAAACACAAGTGGCATATGTGAATGAAGCCTAAATGTGTATGTGTATGTGACAATGTCTGTAGTGCTTAACCTGCATTTCTACACAGGTTCAGCATTCAAAGAGTTATTTACTTATTATGTTTTCCAATTGTCCCAGTCCTGCCAGCCTGGTACACTAGGTGAGTGGGCTGATAAGCCCTCGAGAAGGAAGCAGTAACATGTCACTCCCTGCTAGGCACATACCACACACACAATGGTAAGGAGGGGTGTTGGCATGGGGGACGATGCTTAGTAAACATGACAGTATGTTGCCATACACTGGAATCAATCATTTTAGTTTGAATATAAGAATTGATCATACTTGGTATGAATATTTATTTAGAAACGGACTAGGAAACACAACAAATCATGGATGATGATGATCAATAGCCTACTTGGTACTTTAGTTTAGGCAAGCAAAAAAACAGATAACTTCAACTCTATTCTTGGTTGTACAGGCGTGTCTCATACAGGATACAATCGAATTTGTCATTCATTAACTCTTAATCTAGTTTACAGGCTAGTCGAAGTACTAATGTAAAGGTGAAGCCAAACCCTATATTCAATATTTATCCACATTTTGTCACTTCAGCTGTAGGAAAGGGAGGATTCTGATGGATTTTCTTTCACTGTTAGGAATGTGCTGAGTTTTCAGTTTGAATGCTTTGTAAAGGGAACAGCTGGGACAAAAAATCAAAGAAAATGTTACAGACCATTTGCAACCACTGTATTGAAGAAAACTTTAGCATTTTGCCTCTCTTCTATATTAATATAAAAGTAAATACACACATAAATACATATTTGTTGTGTATTATATGTCGTGAAAAAAGGGCTTGGGTGATGCAAAGGGAATTCTGGCCAGGAAAACAATTATCTGACCACCACCCCACTTCAGGTTTTTGTACCTGGCTTAAAGCACAACTAAAGCCAAAGCTTTTTTTTTATTTCTAGTTTTGGATAGAATGAGGGCGGGTGATAAGCCCTGTCAGCTCTTTTCTTGCCATCTGTCTCCTGTTGATGAGATTTCCCTCTACTTCCAGGTCGATAGCCACAACAGGAAGTGAGAGGAAATCCAGCCAAAATTAGGAAAATCCCTGGTGGTCAGCAGTGACACCAGAACTAGTGTCCCCATTAGAAGATTTCTGAACTGTCACACAGGTCAGGCGATGGACTGATTTGGCCTTCTTACTGTTGTAGCCACAAACAGGCCTGTCCAATTATGCCCAACGTGTCCTCCACAAGTAAAGCAGTTCTTACTATGTACGTTCTATTAGACATGTGCGATTCGTTTCGATTCGAACAAAATTTCTGACATTCGGATGCATCAGAGTTCCGAATTACAGATAATGAATGCAAACGAATCCGAATGTCCGATTCCGAAATTTGTTAGCGGTAGTCTGGACGAAATTTTGTTTGTTGGACGAAAGCAAAATGACAGTAAAACATTTTTTTTTTTTTAGTCTGCAGAAGAGAAAAAAAAAAAGCACGAGGTTCCCCCGCAAGAACTAAAGTGTCTGGTAGGAATGTTAGACGGGATCCCCCCCCCATGTTAAAACAAAAAAAAAGTGCATGGGTTTCCCCCAAAATCCATACCAGGCCCTTTAGGTCTGGTAGGAATTTTAAGGGAAACCCCAGCCCCCAAAAATGGGGAAAAACGTGGGGTCACCCCTAACATTCCTACCAGACCCTTGATCCGAGCATTGGCCCGGCAGGGCATGAAACGAGGGGGGGCGATCATGCGATCTTACCAGGCCACGTGCCCTCGGCTTTGGGAGGGTGTCCCCATGCCGATGGGGACAAGGGCCTCTTCCCCACAACCCTGACCCGGTGGTTGTGGGGCTCTGCGGGCAAGGGGGCTTATTTGCATCGGGGTACCCCTTTAATTAAGGGGCACCCAGATGCCGCCCTCCCCCTTGTGAATGAGTACCCGTGCCCATTCACTAAAGGGTTAAATAAAATTGTTATAAAAAATTCCAGACTTTTGATAAGATCCTTTCATTTTAAAAAAAATGGCTCCATTGATGTAATCCAGCATCAATCACGATGCACAACGCCCGCCAACCCGCTGCAATAAAAGAAGTCTCGCCGCACGAAGAGCGCCCAACGAAAATTCGCCGCAAAATGACATTCCTGCTCAAAAGTAAACAGATGGGCGGAGCGAGCCGTGATGTCATTCTCAGCTGTCAAATACTACATAGCATTCGGGAACTCCCGAATGCTATTCGGGAACTAAAGCGCTACTACCAGTGGTGAAAAGAGTTTAAGGGCTGTTAAGGCCAGGAGGGCTTGAAGAATGCAGGATGTGATTAACAAAATGATGCCATTCGGGTCTGTGAGGCATTCTGGTAGTTCTCGTGCAAATGCCAAGTATCGGCACTGGTATCTGAACTGATATCTGTGCAGCCCTAATATTCGGAATAGAGAACATATATGGAATAAAAGATCATTTAAATTAAGAGAATATGAATTTATATACAAAAAGTTAATTACATTTGTATGTGAGAACTGTGAACAAAGGCACAAATGAAATACAGTCTGCAGCCCAGAAATGAATATAAGAATTCAAATCAGCTCAATGGCTACTTTGATCAGAGCACTAAAATAACTGCATAAACAGACAAATAGAAGTGTCATAAAACTTGCTTGGCAATGTTAAAATATAAAAGGGACAATTAAAAAGCTTACCCAGCAGACTGGAGGACTTTAATGGCCATCACAATATAACACATAGTAGGGTATTGTCTACAATGATTTACACTGCTCAACAAAAAAACTAATAATTTGTAGAAATCAGAGAAAGAACAAACTGTTTTATGGATTAATTACTTTTTCCTAAAGCAAATATACAGTTAATATCGGATAGAAATAAGAAAGAATAACAAAATGGAGAGAACAAATGAAAAAGCTACAACTCATACTAGACCTCGGTTTAAAATTCATTTTTCCTTTTATGGCTGTTTGCAAATGGAACATTATTTACCTGTATTGTATTTTCAAGCGTGTTGTTAAACTGCAAAGAAAAATGTCATTAGTGTATTGCAGATCTGAGTAAATCATACATCCTACTATTTCTGCTTGTTTAAAAAAACATAAAAAATATTTGGGATTTTTGATCTGTGTTTAGAACAAGATTTTTGGCAACATGGTGGTAATATTTGCTAGTTTTTATCCAGTTATGATCCTCATTCTAGAAATGTAAATAATTGTGTATTTGATAATATTTGCAACTGTAAATTCATGTTGAGTTACATTTTTTATAGGTTTTGGCTATTTCTGGCTGTTTAAAAAGAGTGTTGGGAAACTTGGGCTATATGTTATCTCCAAATACTTTATATGCTTCCAAACAGGAAGCTAGTTCAAGCCTTCCTAATTAAGTTTCTTAATTTACATCACTACTACAGGGCTACCCGAGTAACACAAATACGCAAGAAATGATCAGCTGAAGGTGCAGTCTAAACTGGAGAAATGTAAATGAAAGAGATGGCTTGCAAACCATACCAAACAGATCTTGTCCTTTTTGATACAGCAAACAAAGACCAGCAATTATGTCACCCAAACTTTTTCATTTACTGATATTGGACCCTTCATGCAAATGGATCCTCTTAGAATCCTAACAGTCAGTTCCTCTCTTGAGTAACCCTGGTTCCCTCCCCCGATATTCATACAGCTTAACTACATTTAAGAAAAATATATACATCTCAGAACATGGTAGATGGACCTCCAAACCACCATAGGTACACAGCTCTGGAATGTCTGGATTAATAAAAATTATAAAGTAATTCTCTATATGTCCCTAATTAAGGCAAACGTTAAGGTACTCCATAGGTATTATCTAGTCCCATTTTTTTCAGAAATATAGCCTCATGTGCCTGCCACCTGGTTAAGACTATGTGGAGAGATTGGTACAATGTTCTATACATGGCACAAAGTATATATACTTTCACTAACCTTATGATGTTCTGACGAAGGGGGCGTGCCCCGGAAACGCGTCAACGTCATCTGCACACTCGATCCCCTCAGTGGATGTCCATCTGCTGTCAGCTTACATTATATGGCTGTTTTTTTATCTATGTTTGTGAGTATCTTTTGGTTTATTTATGACTATTGAAAATAAAGTTGATCTGCACCAGGAAAGGCGCCCCCCTCTGTTTTCTTTTCACAAAGTATATATACTTTCACTAACCTTAGGTTACCAAAAGATCCATTCCTATCTTGTACATCTTCTCAGAAGCTAAGATCGCCATAGGAAAAGCATAGAAACTGCCAAATGTAAGCTTTAATATGGAAAACATTCTCCTGGATCATGGTCTATAAAAAAAATAGTGAGCACAGTATAGGATAAACATGGACTCTTTGGAAGGGTATGTGACCCATGGATCAAGTTTAGTGA
The DNA here is from genome assembly GCF_000935625.1 of Nanorana parkeri. Classification (NCBI taxonomy): domain Eukaryota; kingdom Metazoa; phylum Chordata; class Amphibia; order Anura; family Dicroglossidae; genus Nanorana; species Nanorana parkeri. Next base: position 34,498 of record NW_017307111.1, on the reverse strand, counting down.
AAATAGTATGGACGAACACTATTACCAATACAGTATATAACATCCCGAATAACTTGCGTTATGCAGTATATGCATCATAATTAGTGTTTTAAAAAGGTTGGAAGATCTTGATAGTCATTAACACTGATATATTTCTCTAGTATGTAAACTTTCCATTTTAATGTACCAGTATTCATGATATTCATTTTTTCCTTTAAAACAATAACAAATTCGCTAAAAATACAAATTAGAAATGCATTTATAGATGTGTAAGGAATTGACTGGTCTTGCCATTGATGAAATAGAAAGAAACAAATCCAAAAATGTTCAAACATTTCTGCTGTTCATTTTTCCTATGCATTTAAAATAAACTGAGAAGCATATATGACAGTTGTTGAAAGGACTTTATAACTGTGGGTCACCCTTTCTTTAGCACTATGCTGAAATGTGAAGGAGGAATGGAAGCATCAGATTATTAACAGAAAGCACCTGGAGGCCTTATTGTTTTTTAATTAAATAACCCCCAACCAGATAAATTACACTAGCTCCTCCACTTCCTCCTTCTTATGAAAGCTCATTAGGTAGATAAAACAATAATTAAGACTGGAAGCCCAGGCAGCCCTAATGTAGTTGCTGTCAGGAAATACTGAGAAGCTTTCATCACTTACTCAGCTATGTTTATACGCATGTTTTCTAAAATATCTTCAATACTGCACTTTGTAACACTTTGAAGTGCTACTTCTATGTATTCAAATCTTTACTCCTATTTCCCATTTGTTCTGGCAAGTGGAAAAGCCTAATTACAATATTAACACAAAAAAATCGCTTAATTAAAGACATCCTTGTTATCAGGACCAGGTATTTAATCTGAAAAAGCTGCTATTTGCCAGAAAGTGTGCTGTATGTAAGCGTAGTTGTGAGCTGATGAATATGATTATGTGGGTTGTGATAAAATGACACTAAACTCAGGAATTAAATCTTAAAAATGTATTCAAGTACCTTAACTATTAACATAAATGTAGCTTATTTGTGCATCGTCAGCTGTAGATCCTCAAATCCTCTCTGAATTCATGTTGACACTGTCCTTCCTTCTGGAGGGTGGCTACTTTTGTTCCCCTGTGTGTGATGTAAAGTAGCCGCCGCTTCAAACTCACTCCTGTGATGGACTACAATCACGTTTAGTTTACTAAATTGTATTGAAATTATAGTCCATCACAGTGGTGAGCTTGGAGTGATTAGTTTACAACACACCCAGGGACCATTGGGAACAAAAGTAGCCACCCTCCAGAAGGAAGGACAGTGTCAGCATTAATTCAGAGAAGATTTGAGGATCTACAACCGAGTGATACGCTACTAAGCTACATTTTTGTTAATAGTTATGGTACTTTAATGCATTTTTAAGATTTAACTCCTGAGTTTAGTGTTACTTTAAGGGTTAAGGTAGATAGGGTCAGCCTTAAGTGAGAACCCCTAACCCAGATAAGGGTTATCTTAGGTGGTAATTTTTGGGGGTTAGGTGTTTGTTGTAATACAGTATATGTAATGGAGAAGTAATTAAAGTGTATGTACAGGCAACATTTTTTATTTTGAATTTTTAGATAGTAGGGAAGAATTTAAAATCCTGTCCTATCTCAAAAGACAACAGGAAGCTGAAAAAAAAGGGTCTCTATTGATTGATTTTACCCTCTCCATCTAAGTGAAATCATACTACACAGTCAGGTCTGTCTCATATGACAACAGTGTCAAAGTTTACATTTTATGATTTAAACCTTAAATGTTATGATTTAGGTGAAGAGGTTAAGTTTCAGTGTTGGTGGGAGGCTAAGGTCAATTGGGTTTTAAGTGTTAAAAGGGTTAGTTGTGAGAGAAAGTAAGTGTTGGCGAGAGGTGATTATCAGGGTGACATGGGTGATTACAGTGGAATTTGATGTTTGTACCCCGATTGTCTGCTTGTTAGAAGTTACCGTGTTTCCCTGAAAAAAATACACTGTCTTATTTTTTTTTTTTGCACGAAATAAGACACTAGGTCTTATTTTCGGGGTAGGTCTTATATTACAGAAATCCCTGAAGATAGTGCTAGGTCTTATTTTCGGGGTAGGTCTTATATTACAGAAATCCCTGAAGATAGTGCTAGGTCTTATTTTCGGGGTAGGTCTTATATTACAGAAATCCCTGAAGATAGTGCTAGGTCTTATTTTCGGGGTAGGTCTTATATTACAGAAATCCCTGAAGATAGTGCTAGGTCTTATTTTCGGGGTAGGTCTTATATTACAGAAATCCCTGAAGATAGTGCTAGGTCTTATTTTCGGGGTAGGTCTTACTTTCGGGGAAACATGGTAGATATTTTAGATATGATGGGGGAAAGGGTTAGCCATGATATTGCCTTCTATGTTTCCAGCTGTGGAAACACATACATACACATTGAGAGATTTCTTTTCTACTCCAGTTCATGTTCCTACTGTAACATTTTAGATTTCTATTTACTTTCTGTTCTGGTGACAAAGGTCACCAAGACATTAGGTGTCTCCACAAGGACACAGACAACAATTAAAAAGTTAACAAAGATTTTAACCCTTGTCTAATCTATCCATAACTAGACATAGCTTTGTCCAGAATTCCACTTTAAATCTGGCACTGGAGTGTCACAAACAAGGTACAACAGAATTGGAGGTGTTTGACATTTTGCTGTGCCAGGACATTGCATATAGCTCAGATCAACAGTGCTTACAGTGAATTTTGTATTATATTGTACACTGATCCTGACACTAACAGACTTAGCAAAATTATACTTTATCTAAAGGAAAAACGATTGCACATCTTAGTGCTCTTTTGTTTAATCATTTTTTTTAACCTAGTACTTACTAGATATGCCAAGCAGCTGGGCTTTTTGAACAAAGATTATGTTTAGGCAAATATACCAAACCATATGCACTACATATCTGAAATACATTCAAATGTAATTCTGGTTTATTCCTCTTAACACCCTGCAAGTACAGAAATAAACCTTTTATTGATCTGCCAGAAATGCATTCAGCAAGTCCTGTTGTAGATTGGCAACTCACAGCTTTTTTGTGGACCAAGTGGGGTCAGCCCTGTTCAGTGTATTTTGCTAAACTACTCAACACTTGCACTCTCAGGCCCTGTTCGCACCAGGGCGCTTCATTGCACTTTTTTCCGCGCTGAAATGCATGCAAATTAAAATCCTATGTATTCCGCGCTGAACCGCATTTGCACTTGCAGTATCAGCTCGTTTTGCTCCATAGACTTCAATGGAAACATGCCGATCAGCGCGGTTCTGCATGTTTTTGAGATTTTTTAACAACGGAGATTGCATTTCATTGGACAACTGAAAATAAGCTAAAACACGCCTTAAAAAGCTATTACATATGAACAGAAAACACCTGTAAAACATGCTGAAATGCACATAAAAACACACTAAAGATGGTGTGAATGGGGATCTGTACAAAATAAACACTAATCATTCTGTAGTGTAAGATAAGGGATAACACAGAAGTGTGTAGAGGATACAGGACAGATCTGAATGCCTGATATTTTTTTTTGCACTTCTTATGCAGATATCTAACAAATGCTTTTAATGGTGGATTAAACAGACCAAAAGGGAGAAAATAAGACAAAGTCAATTTTTAGGGTTTACGAGCACCTAAATATTTTTTCTTCCACTTTAAGATTTATTTTAGATTTCAGTTGAAGTGAAACACATGCAACTTGCAAAGTACGACCCTGGGGATATCCTGTAATACAATATCCAACTGTATCTATTGTTCACAGAAGCAGTAATGGAATCAATACAAATCTTGCAGAAGTATTTTATCATAACAATGCTTTGGTTAGCTTTATATATCCCTTGAGATCCAAACAGTAGTAAAATGTTATAGGTAAGCCCTCACATTCCAAAATGTACCAGGACCAGAGCACAAGCAATATGGGTGCTGTACTACCCTGTTAATCAAGTGTATTTGCAGAAATGTTTCAGCTGATGGTAGCAAAGAAAATTAAAACTCAGAATGCTAACTACTTTAAATTGTGAAATTGTGATCGCAATCCATTTTCTGGAAAATACAGAATACAAAAAAGAATTCGGAATAGTTTCCACATATGGGGAATTTGGAGTCCTGGAACTAAAGAGAGGAAATCCCTGGGATTGAGATTGGTTTCTAGTAAAGTCCATACAGTGGCTTGCACTTCATTGTTAGGGAAATACTATTACAGACAGCAGCAACAAAGGTGGTACTACTCTACTCATTTCCCACTTTATTCCCAAATGTGGTATGGCATGCATGTTAGCAGTTGAATTGGATATGCCTAGAAAAGCATGCATGAGGCAGTCAAAGGTGAAGTTACACTCTTGGCTTAGGCCCTCTAGGTCTGGAGCAAATGGAAAAAAGGAGAGCTGTTTGTTCAATTCCACCTCCCAGATTGTCATTGTAACTTTGAGCAGACTAAGCAACCTCCCAGTAAAATGCTTTTTCCCAGTGTCGTCCCCCAACACAAATAGCTTTAAAAAAAAAATTTGTAAATAAACTGTAGGCCCAACTTTTAAAAAAAAACTATTCTTGGCCTGGCCTCCTGGCTTCTGGGAGGCATTAGTGATGTCATAATACTCTGCTGAGACACACGATGACATCACGCATGCCTCCAGCAAGTGTTGGATCCTGCAGCTGAGTTAGGCATTTTTATTTTTGGTTGAACCGTTTGTTTACAAGTTCCTTTTGGAGGTACAGGGGGCCGGCAAAAAAAGTGAATGTTCTGTTTGACATAGAAGGTCTGCTTTAAAAACCTTTTTGGAGATCATGCAAGAACCTTCTGTTCCACAGACAGCATTGCTTTGTAACTACACATCAACTGTAGTCAGGCTTGCTTTGTTGTGTGTTTAGCAGTGCAGGTGTAAAGGTTTCATTTAGTTCTGTCGGCTTTCCTAATCACTAAACAATGTACTAAGAATAACAGTAACTAAATACACGGGAGGATACACAAGCAACTATTTGTGGATTTAACATAGGATTGACATACATACATATATACTGTATATAGCTCAACAAAATATTTTTTCTTTGACTAATCTACATCTACCAACTATACCATACTAACCATTTAATTAACAGTGGTTCTACAAATTAAATTCATCAATGAAGCTATGAAGCTGCTGATGTCTCTATCTTCGTGCTTCATCTGATTATTCCAGCTGTACCAAACCAGGTTATGGAAGGCAGTATTTGTCATAAATTGAATGCACTAACTAAATTTTTTGTGCTCGTCCAGATTTTATGAATTGAATGTTTATGTAATAAAGTATGTATATCGTACAGTCAATTATTTTACATAGGCATTCCATTCCCTATAAGAGTTGTGAAGTTTTTAAACCTCTCTATAAGAATACAGAAATTAAAGACGCTGACAAAACTTGGCAGAATGACTGCTTGTATCTGCCGGGAGTCCATCTGAAAGGCAGCATGAAAGTAATCTTGGTTGAGGGAAAACACATAAAACACTAATAAGCAACAAAATAGCTTTACTTTTACTAATCTGTTCCTTGCTGTTTTCTATAAACTAACTATGATGTTGCAATGCCTCTCTTTTATTCCCATAGGGAGAAGATTACTGCATACTAGGTAGCCAAGTTTACCTTTCTAAAGACACATTTTGTTATAGCTTGCATTACATCCTTTTTTGTGGCAATTGCATATTATATGTAAAAAATACAACATTTTGTTAAATACAGTGAGTGTTAGATTTCACCTTTAAATTGCTGTATATCAGGTTTCAGGTTAACTGTCTCCAAAACCAACCTGGGTCTCTGTATCTGTTGTTTCGGGCTTTGGAACCATGTTTGATTCCTGTTTATCCATGCAACCACTTAGACCTTCTTGCGTTCCCCCTGCTGGTCACTTCCTCTGAGGTAATTTCTAGGAAGACTAAAGTGACACTTAATTTAGGGGTTAAACCTTGAAAATGCATTCAAGTACCTTAACTATTAACAATATTTTCCCTTATTTGTGTATCACTCGGCTGTAGATCCTCAAATAATCTCTGAATTCATGCTGGCACTGTCCTTCCTTCTAGAGGGTGGCTACTTGTGTTCCCTATGGTCCCTGAGTGTAAAGTAATGGTCCCTTGTAAAGTAGCCACCGCTTCAAGCTCACTTCCATGATGGTTATTCTATAGGGTCTTGGCATTCAGAAAATATATAATGTTGGGGGGTTTTATGTCATTTTCAGGCCTAAAATGTGGAATATAACATGGGTGCAAAAAATGAAAAAAGGGCCTCAGTCATGAAGGGGTTAAGTTTAGTTTACTAATTTGTATTGAACTTAAGTACTATGCAGCAGTTTCTATAAATTTTAAAATAATGAAGTACTTGCGACAAAATTCCAATTTTAAAACAATTCTAAAATACACACCATTAATAGAGTGGTGTAAATACTTTATTGTGGATTGGCAGACAGCTATGATTAGAAATGTAGCAAGGAGAGGGGAGAGACAGCCAGTAAGGTGTAGCAATACGGGAAAGAGAGGAGTAGAGGAAAATTGAGGATGATCTCAGTAGAATACTACCTCAGATCTGATCTGTGCCACAAATTTGGTGAATGCCAGAGTGCATGCTCTGAAATCTGGTGGGCTACCACTGTGAAACAAATTAACAAATGGACATGTGCCACTTATATTAATTTGTCACAGGAAGCACTAAGTAAGCAGGCATATAGTAATAGGCACATTTTTGTCCTACTCCAGTCTTTGTTAAAAGAAAACTATGGGGTGTTTTTCCCCATAGTTCTCTTAGGGGTCACAGGAGGACATATACTAACTTTTTCCCGTGACCCAAAGCTCAGTATATCGCAAGCTACAGCTCCCGGTATACTGAGACCGCCGTAGCCGGGATGGATCCCGACGTTACTGTCGAGATCCACCCAGCTGCATGAGTGACATCTAGAGGCAGAGCCAGCTGTGCCCGCCCCCTCCCCATCCGTTCCTCCAGTCAGCACTGGAGGATCGCAGCGGGGAGGGGGGGAATACCTGCAGGGAGCCATGACTGTCAGTCACGGCTCTCTGCAGGGTGATGATCGAGAAGTGAGCGAACAACGGTATGTATTCGCTCACTTCCTGATCTATTGAGCTGACGTGTGACAGTTTAATTGTCACACGTCGGCTCCAACTATGAGGATGAGGGATTTTCACTTACCTCATAGTTCTCCTTTAATCACCCCCTTTGTCTGAATGATATTGGGACATGCCCATGCAAGTATCACTTTGTTGTTATACTTACTATGATTAAAGAACTGTTCACTATTAGGTACTGAAATTGTGGCATCTCTACCACTAGTTTTACACTCAAGTGAATATAACAGTAGTTATTATACACTAGCTATGATAAACAGTTAAGACAGATAAAATAACCTGTAATTAATTCCATAGATACCAGGCAAACAAAAATACTGTGTGAATAATCTGTCCTCCACCTTAAGGGTATGTTCTGGACTGTGTACATATATGTTTTGCGTACAAATTCTTGATAAATGTATAGATAATGTTCAATTCACAAAGCTAACACACCAGAATAAATATATATATATATATTTTTTTTTAAAGTGACAAATGTTTTCAGCTTAATCCAATGAAATTTAAAAATTACAGTCACATGACTGAAAATAGAGTGCCTTATGTTAGATGTTTGTGAAATGAACCTATATTATGAACTAACTCCAGGAAACAGGGAGCAGTAAGTGACCTGCTAGGCAGTACAGAGTAACAGTGTCTAAACTAAGGGGTTCCAGACCCCCTTTTACTTGCCTTACCAGTGCTCCCCTTCCACTCCTTCCTTCTCCACAGCTGTCTACAATACTTGGCATTTCAAGTGGTGGAAGAGCATGTGACCTTTTCTAGCAAAGGTCGGCTGAAGCCGACCGATCTCCATGCACATGACAGCTGGGTGGAGCCAGCCATGATCTCATGGCTGGCTCCGCCCAGTTGTAATGACAGATCAGCATCTGTGATGTCACGGCCGACTCCGCATAGTTTTTCATTGGCCGGTACCTGCTAGACTTTGACAGGGGGCGGCCAATAGGAAACAGTTGGGCAGATCCAGCGGTGATGTCGTCGCTAGCTCCGCCCAATTGTTTTTATTTTGCCGGCATCTGTCAGATGCTTCATTATGTGGTGGGAGTTTGTCGCGTGCGATCGGGTCGGCGTGGGTCGTTTTTTTTCTTTAAATAGTTTTATTTTCTTTTTTCAAATAATTTTTCAACTTTTTTTAAAATTTATTTCATTTTAACTATTCTCCTATTCTGCTCGCTACCTCGGAGGTACAGAGCAGAATAGCCGAGCCTGATGCTGCTCTGCAACATTTGGCTATTCACTTACTGCCGTTCGGCCCTTATGAAAATAGGGGCGAACGGCAGCGAGAGAGCTGCCGGAGCTTCGGCTCGGCCGATCCAGATGTTGGTTTTGCTGAGTCGAACTCCTTCTGCACTTTGGCTGACCAAAGGCAGCCAAAAGAAGCCAATGTACAGCTGAAGTCAGCCGTATAAGGCTGAAGTGAATAGCCGAACAATTCACTTCACTTGGCTCGGTTATTCACTCGTGAATAACCCCCTACATTTGTAGTAGCCACCTCACAAAAGGTGATGAGGGCTACATAATAATGTACTACTAATTCAAACGTATACTATGTGGGCAAGTTTTCAAACTGCATTGTAATTTGAGGAGAGATCAGTAAAAGTTTCCAGGTTCCTACATGGAATTCTGTTTATTGCTACTCTCATCTAATACTATGTCAGTCTTAAACAAATGTCTTCACAATGTGGGTAGCACTAGTACATGCTGCTGTGCCGTTTTCTTGCCTGTTTGTGTCATATGTTAAACACTGAAAGGAAAGTCAGCATTCTTTTCTCATGTAGGATTGGTATGTAGGAGTTTCACTTGGAGAATGCTGACTTAAGTTTCACATAACATCACCAATCAAAAAAAAAAACTTAAATTGCTGAGATTTCTTTCTGTGTACACTGAAACTGCATTACAATGCCAATTCTATATCCTCAAAGCTCACTACGGTGAATCTCATGTTGAATATACTTCAGTTAATACCATGTAGCTGATACACAAAGATGAGAGCATATAAAACACTAGGCATAATAGGACATAGCAAATTGAGACTCAAAACTAAGGAAGAGTGCGCCCAAAGTAAAAAAAAAACAAAAAAAAAACCAGAATATTCTGTGTCATATTTTTTCTAATCTTTAGGAGAACTGAACCTTAAAGTTGTTAAGAAGGCCTGTTATGCTACAGCATATGATATGTAAAGTTGTATAATAAAAAAGTTCCAGACTGCTACCCAGACTGCCAGTGCTATCTGACTCTCTCTTTATCGCTATATGGGGCCTTTTGTAGCCAACTACTAGATGTATTCACTAGTTGAGAAGTGGAGCTATGTAGAAGGTTTATGTTGGTACAGAGAATTCCAGGAATTGGTGGGATAATCCTGCTGTAGGATGGATGGTTCTGCAGGTCCTTTTGCTCTACTTTATGGCCAAAGCTCTCTATTAAACACTGCTCCAGCAACCAACACTAGGGTAGGCTTAGTAGTCCTATCACAGATGGGAGGCTTCCACAATAATGTATTTTAGGATACATTGTGGGGTAGCCCAGGTACTGTGCTTAGCTAAGCACATCAGATAGAAGCAAAAGAAAGTGAGAGGGGCAGTGCAGCCTATGTAGGGCCCTGGACATGTGTGCCAGCACCTGATTTTATGGGCTGTAAAGGTTAGGAACAGAGATTAGTTTTTAAGGGTCAGAACAGAGGCACTCAAAAGGAAGAAGGAACTGCTGATCAAAAAAGCTCAGCACAACTTTCAATCTTTCAGTTACATAGAGTGAGTCAAAGAAGTGCAAAGGAATCAGACTATTATATATACAGAGCCCCTGCCAGAAAATCAGTGTAAAAAAAGTATACCTAAATACCCGAGTACAGTGATGCTGCAAAATGCATATTTCAATTGAGCTGTGAGAGCAAAACACAGAAATCTCCAGCTTGTGAAGCCTCATAATGCTTTGTGCAGCTTGACTAGTATTAAACAGTGGGGGCAGTCATTATGGTTATACAAAGATTGTATCTACTTGTGTTAGTGGACCTTAACACTAGTTAGGTTTTGTGTACAGACGGCAGGTGTATTTACTAAAAAATTGAGAAGTGGTTTGGATTGTTATGGTATGCCCAACATGTATTTTAGAGTTTATATCGGTGTTAGAAAGCTATATGTTGTTTGCATAAGCTGCATCCTGGAGCTTGTTGACCTGCTTTTAAGCCCTTCGTGACGGGAGACGTTGTCAGGAAGCCCGTACAAAGTGGATTGCTTCTGCGCATGCGCGCACGCACGGCGTGAGCCACAGTGTCAGGCCGGGTCGTGCACTATCATGTAGACACTTCACGGCGTGTGCGCGCATCTATGACGTATTGTGGCGCCAAACGGGCTATTTAAGCTCAGCCCCTCCATGTCTCCAGTGCTGAGTACTCTCCCGCTTTGTGCCTTGTATCCTGTGCCTGTTTCCTGTCGTGTTGTTTCTTGTTGCTGACCCCAGCTTGCTCCTGACTCTGCTGACCTTCCGGTATCCTGACCCTGGCTTGTCTGACTATTCTCCTGCTTCCTGCTTGTTCCTGCATTGCCTTCACGTTATCGAACCCAGCCTGTGACCCGACTACGAGTTTGTCTCCTGCTACACTACCTTTCTGCCTGCACGTTGCCGACCCGGTCTGCCTGACTTCGAGTATCTTCTGTCTGCCTCCCTGCTGTGTGTTTATACTGCATTAAGCAGCAAAGCGGCTAACGGACTTCAACCTAGCACCCAAGTCTTCATTCCGGCACTCGTGCCCCGCTGTGCCCCAGAGTACCTGTATTCACTATCAGGCTTTCTGGGACCAGAGTTGCAAGAGAGGGGCCACCCTCATCATCTCAAGCTCCATCAGGTACATGACAGTAGTACTCAGCCATCTGGAGCTTGAAAGGGCTCCATGGAGGCCATGCTCTGCATGTTTGGCTGAGCCGAAGTGCAGAAGGAGTTCGACTCAGCTGATCCAACATCTGGATCGGCTGAGCCGAAGCTCTGGCAGCTCACTTGCTGCCGTTCACCCCTATTCTCATTGGGGCCAAACGGCAGTGAGTGAATAGCCCAATGCCGCAGAGAGGCATTCAGCTCGGCTATTCTGGTAGCGAGCAGAAAAAAAATGTTGAAAACGTATTAGATTTTTTTTTAAAATAGGAAAATTATT
>NW_017307111.1:8614-22644 GCF_000935625.1 Nanorana parkeri | reverse complement strand
CAGAAGGAGTTCGACTCAGCTGATCCAACATCTGGATCGGCTGAGCCGAAGCTCTGGCAGCTCACTTGCTGCCGTTCACCCCTATTCTCATTGGGGCCAAACGGCAGTGAGTGAATAGCCCAATGCCGCAGAGAGGCATTCAGCTCGGCTATTCTGGTAGCGAGCAGAAAAAAAATGTTGAAAACGTATTAGATTTTTTTTTAAAATAGGAAAATTATTGATTTAATAATTAAAAATAAAATATTTTTTTTAAAGAAAAGAAAACAAAAAGAATAAAAGAAAAAATATTAAATAAAGACGCACACCAACTCGACCACACACGACAATCTCCCGCCGCATAATGAAGCATCTGACAGATGCCGGAAAAATAAAAACAATTAGGCAGAGCTAGCGGTGACATCACCACTAGCTCCGCCCAACTGTTTCCTCTTGGCTGGCACCTGCAAGAGTGATGTCACGGCCAGCTCTGCACAGTTATTGTTTAATGACAGATCAGTGTCCCCAACTCATTTGGGGACGCTGATCTGTCATTACAACTGAACGGAGTGAGCCGTGAAACCACCTGGCTCTGCCCGGCTGTCATTTGTGTGCAGATTGGTCGGCTTCGGCTGTGAATATGGCTCAACCGAGCCGAAGCATATGGGTTCAGCTCGGCTGAGCCGCACGGCTGCCTTCGTTTGCTGCACAGGCTATAGTGAATAGCCTGAATAGCAGCCCTTCGATTCGACTAAGCCAAAGTGCTCAGGCGGCTGAAGCGAACCGAAGGATCAGCTGAAGCTACGGCTGGAATCTTCAGTTCCATCGTGAATAAACCCCTTAGTTTGCATACTTATTCCAGGTCAGTGACTTGAGAATAACATAAGCCAGATGATTGTCCAGATACACAGAGAAGTACCAGTTCCAGAAAGAAAAAACGCCAATAGCAGCCTACAGTATTTACCTCATTACAGGTTTCCTTTAACATGTAAAATCCTAAAGCATAGAGAAAAACTGAAAGATGACAACTCTTTGAATCAAATGCCTTCATACACTTTAAAAAAAAAAAAAAAAAGCAAATTTCAATCTAGGGATCATTATATTTCATATCCAATCCTACCCTTTCACACCATGTTAATTAACTTCAGCTCCATCAAACAAAAATAACATCATTCACATTTCATGTTATTGGAAGAGTAACCGAGATTGCAACTTAAATACCCTAATTTGTTTCTTGGAACTGAGCGTAAACAGATCATGATTAAAATATCAAGTTTAATTTCAGCAGTTAATTAATGTCAGTAAATGTCACTTATCTGTTAGGTTTTCCTCTCATTGGATTTACAGTTGAGCTAGCTTGCTGACTACCCATCGTTCCTCCATTTCAACTTAGAAGACTATGCTGAATATTCATGCTATTTTTCATGTTTCAAGCTGTGCCTCAAAATAAATTACTAGGTTGATGATAATTTTGCATTTGCCTAAATTATGGAAACGTTATTCTTTCTCTTTTGGCCTGCAGATCATTAATGTGATTAAACATCTCATAAAACAATTAAACTTTAAATGCAAACTGTTAAAAAAAATAACTTTTCATTTAAAATATCACTTGTATAGTTTAAAAACTTGAGAATCAATTATTTATGCACAAAGATTTTAACAATTAATTTGTTTTATGATTTCAGTCAGAGTCCTACTAGTTCTATTTGAAATCAGAGTGTGTAGGACATGGTCATACACAATTAGTATTTACTTTCAGGAAGCGTACAACAGCTGTGCATCATCAAGTGACAGAGGTTAAAAGCATGTTAATGGTATAATTTTAAGGTTGAAACAGGGTGTGAATGGTTTGTTTGCCTACGAGGAATTTAATTACTTTAAAGAAAAACTCTACTTTAAAGAGTTCACTAGAAGTCTGAATGGTGTCATATATTGTATTTAGTGTTGAATGGTGATGATAGAGGAAATGTTTTCCCATTACTGGGAAAAGTTGGGTCAAAAGGTGTTAGGCACTAAAGACTACTCATGACTAGTTAGCAGCAGTTTAAAATCATTCTTTTCTATAGATTTTGTACAGTTCAAATTAGAACCAATTAATTAGGCCAGCTTCAGAGATGTGTGCTTTGTTAAGTGCATCAATATACTTTGAACACATGAGTGGTGCATGTATTTTTGGAATGACCCCAGTCATTTCTAATGGTTCCTCATTGCACATTCATGCAGTAAGCAATGTACCTGACCCTCTAACTTACTACAAAGTGAAACAACGAAAGAAGGAGCGCTACAACCCTGGAATACTGGATGTTTAACAGTTAAACAGTTAAAAGATATAGGGGGTGATTTACTAACCTAAACACACGCACGCACCAGGTGCGTGTGATTTTTACACAGCAAAGCATATTTATCAACCAAAAAGTCTCTATAAGCATGTTTCCACTAATGCCATATATGGAAAAATCATGCACATGATGCATATACAATGCTGCTTCACAGTTTAGACAAAAATGGTTAGCTCATGCATTTACATTCCTGCATTCATCAACGCAAGCAACACAATGTAGAGCTAATTAACACAAGATCACCTTGCAATTCAGGGCAGGGCTTTGCACAACACACCTGCTGGGTGTGTACACACTACAAAGGTGTTTAGATTCCACCCATAGATCATGCTGGGAGGGAACACACTACAGAGGTGTATACATGTTCGTGGTTTGTTTATAAGGTTAGCAAATCAACCCCATAGTGTGACTATTAATGCAGACTCACTTTTGGACGGACGAGATGGTATCTTGCCGTTAGTTGTCAGCACGGCTCGCAGGGCGGAATCTGTGGCTGGTCTGTGTGGGAGTAAGCTCTGGGCTGTGGGGCTTCTGTTCAGTCCATGGATGTTGGAAGGTGAAACTTGGGGCCGGATGACCAGTTTAGGCGAATAGTCACACTATATCTTTTAACTGTTTAACTGTTAAACATCCAGTATTATAATATAACAAAAGTTTTTTTTTAAAAGTGCTTTTAAAGTTTTTTAAAGTTATTTAAGATTTTTCCATACTGTCCACACCTGCGCTCGCCACTCCCATTGTTTTTATCTAACTTACTACAAAGCATATATGTGCTGTGTTGCAATGCATTGGAGAAAAGGGTCAAGTATGTTTTTGTATTACTAGGTGTGATGCACCGAGTTTGGGAGAGGTATGGTGGATCTCAGCTGCGGTTCTAACTGGTTGTTTTAAGCGGTTATCAGGCTATAATCCCAGGCGGTTCTCTCAATCACAAACGGAGAGTTTGGGATTTAGACATCATGGGCCGCAAAACTATAAATCAAAACAAAAGATGAAATTGCACCAGGGGTATTTAAGTCATACTCCTTTTAGCTGAACACTTCAGGGTTTGGTAACGATTAGGATAAGACAGTCTCTAGTTTAAGCAGCAGCAGCAGCAGTTCACTTAACCAGCCTAGGCTATCAATTATAGTATAATATGAAGAACAGCAGCAATTCCCTTAAACAGCATACGTTATCAGGGTTTGGTATGATAGGAGGTAATACTCAGAAGGCTCCACTAGGTGGCAGAGTACAGGCTCCAACAGGAGTGAACACAGTCCATCAAACAGATACTTGCGGTTTAGATGCTCTACTGAGTGGTTTGTAGCAGGTGAAGTCCAGAGAAGGTAGGCTGCTAGGGGAGCTTTGGGGTCCGATTGTGCGTGGTAGCGAGGGTCCTGCAGAGGTTCCGGGGTGAGTTGGGAAATGATCCCAACGATCGAACAACCTACAGTGGCTTGAGGAGGTTTAAATAGGCCACAGCCGGGACGTCACACGGCCCCGGTGAGCTTCCGCGTTCCAGGGTGGAACGCACAGTACTTCCTGACAAGGGGAAGGAGGCCTGCGGCGGACTCCCCGGCCGATGCGTTCCAGCGTGGAATGCAGCCGGCGAGTGCCGTGAATCTGCGGAACATTACACTAGGTGGATGTTAGTTGAGGACCGATAGGAAATGATTGGGCACAGGTATACATGTGAAAAAAACAACAAAAAGTGCCAAAGAGACCACTCCACTAGAGGGTATACATGCAGGAATGCTACGGGTCGCTGCCCCACTTCAGCCAGGGAGACTATGATATCCGAGAAGGAAACAAAGACAAGGGGCACCTACCCTGGTGTAGATAGTTTTTAATGGAAGATGGCAAAAGTTAAAAATATATACTCACAAGAGTAGAACATATTGAGCTTTCAAAAATCAAGGAATGGTAGAGGATGGATGAGAGCTGCACACGGACAGTCTGGAGGTAGGATATTTTTAAGATTTCTCCCCACTATTCTACTGGGCAAGCAGTTGTTGTGTCTGGCCATTGTGCAAATACTCACACCTTCTCCTGAGGAAGCGCCTTTTGGCACGAAACGCGTAGAGCATTGCGAATACTGCATTGTCACCCATCAAGTGTTTCCATTAGAGGTTTTTACCATTACTAAATTGATTGTATCTTCTTATGAATTGCACAATCATGTCATCAGATTTTTGATCATGTTTATTATAGCCTCCAATGTTTCAACTCAGTGGGAGTTAGGAGGTTTCTCCAAGTCGTGTGTTCATTTTATATTTCAATTAACCCTTGTTTTAATTTTTTTGTACGGATTCAAATAAACTATATTTTTTATATATAAACTCTTGTTTGGAGCTTATTGGACTTGTCACTGGTGCCTAAAAAAAAACCTGTTCTTTTTTTGTTTATTCCTGTATAATAATAGTAATAATAATAATACTGTACATTTCTATGCAGCCATTATGTAACTTTTACCTTTCTTCTAGTCACTCCTTATATGTTGTGGTGGCTATTGCATATGTAGGTCCAATGGTAGCGAGTATTCCTGTGGCCAGTATTGTGACCTTTCTCTTTGTCCAGTGGTGGACACTATCTTTTTGCCAGCGTTTCCTAAGGTTAGTGAAAATTTACCCTGGTTTGGAGGAGAGTGCCCCTATGCATCTGATTCTATAAGTAAGCCCCTGACTGGACTTCTAGATTTTGGATGTAAAAGAAGTAGTCGTATGATTTAATTCCATGCAGATGTGGTCATCATATAACCTTATGGATCATTCCAGCAGTAAAGAAAAACAACTTAAACTATCCAACTTTTCAATTGTTGGGCTGTGTAGACGTACCATTAAATAAACTGTTGCTAACTCTAACAATATGCTGGTATTTGTAGTTTATCATGAATAACCTCTGCAACACCCACCTCCCACAAAATAATAAAGGATGGCTTTTATATTGTATTCAAATTAGATATTTCTAAGCTTACACATCATTAAAGAGCATGATAATGCTAGGTTGAGTTGATGGCATGCAATGGATCAGTTAACTCTGACAATCGAGTGTATAAATTCTCTGCAATAAAAACAATGATTCATTCAAAAGTGCTTGGATTAGAGCCAATACTGCTGAACACTGTAGCACATAACACTTTTGATTCATGTCTCACTGCATTCTAACAATACATTTATACTTCTATTGAATCCACACCAACTAGACTTCAGTTAGACAATTCATCACTCAAACTTTTAAATAGCATGGATCACTTGATAAATTAAGTTTATTGCTGCAAGTAAAACTTTTTAACTTTTGCTGCAATATTTTAAAACTTTTTTACCTGGAATAAAGGATTGTGAGTAAAGGAGGTAAAAATTAGTGCATCACACATATTTTGTGATTGAAAATAGTGTTTCTAAGATGTTTAAACACAATTTTAATGTTGGAGTGATGTCTGAAAAACGTACCCATGGTGTAGTTCTTCTTTACATTTTCTGTCTTGTTCCACAACTAGTTAGGGGGGAGTCGTGTCGTAAGGTGTAACCACCATACAAATGCATAACTTCAGCACCTTGGTGTCATTGGGTGTAGACAGCTCTCTGAGTTCCAAACTCTCTTCCCATTAGAATGGATTCCTTTTGTTCATTCAGACCCCGAGACCTTACAACACCATCACTGCTTCAGAGGCTATATTTTTGGTTTTGTTGGGCAATTTCTGCTGCTGTTTTTCGTTATCTTATACCCGCAACCCTGTGTGGCAGATGAGGTTCAATGTTGATAAATGTAAAGTAATGCATTTTGGGGTTAAAAACAGGCAAACGGAATACTCATTATTGGGTACTCCCCTAGTGAAATTAGAAATGGAAACATATTTGGGGGTCATAGTAGACAACAGATTGAATAACAGCTTTCAATGCCAGGCTGCGGCAAACAAAGCTAGCAGAGTACTGTCTTGTATTAAAAAGGGAATGTACTTTATAAATGGTTCGCTGGTTCGGCCTCATCTTGAGTATGCAGATCAACTATACTAATTAAGGGGATGGAGGACCAAAGCTATGAGAAAAGGCTGCTAAATTTAGACTTGTTCACACTTGAAGTGAGGCAATTAAGAGGGGACAGGATTTCAATGTACGAAATGTTTGGTGGTGATGGCAATAGCAGTAAACTGTTTACAGTAAAACAAGGACTAGAGGCCACCACCTAAAATTTGGTGGAGAAAAGATTTAACCACAAAGGGCCCAGGGGCTTCTTTTCAGTCAGAGCGGTTACATTTTGGAACTCTCTGCCACAAGCAGTGGTATCAGCAGAGAGTATTGAATCATTCAAAAAGCATTTAGATACCTTCCTCAGAGACCGTAACATACAGGGGTACAGGTTTTCTTAAAACCTAGGACCACACAGGGACTCGCATATACACACGCACCCACCCCACACACACTTACACATAAGGTTGAACTTGATAGACATGTGGTTTTTTTTAAACCTCAAATATTATGTAACTATGTAACCTAGGTTCAAGCACAACAGCCAGACCCATTCAGTGCAATGGTCGCGTTTGATAAGCATCACTGCATGCCAAATGCAACATGTTGCATATTTTAGCAGCAGAAATATAGATATATAAGTGCCCAACAGTGCTGTATACAGATGTATAAAGCACTGTTCAGCCACAGTGGTGACAATGCAGCAGAGGACTAGAGGCGGTAAAACCTCAGATCAACCACCTGGTTTTATCGCCCCCTTGCTGCCCGTATGAATGAGACCTATGTATTCATTAAAACATAACGATAACACTCCATAGGGCTAATATACATGTTGACATTTTTGTTGTAGTTCTGATATAATTTTGAAAAACATTTTTGATAAATGCGGACTGCTGTGTTTTAATTATGTACTATATGGCATGGATCATTGTATACTTGACATTATTATTGTTTTTGCCATGCATCACAATGGAAGTCAATATGAATGCATCTTGAATGCATCCTAAACTGATGATCTAAAACAGAGTGACATTACACCAATTTCAAGCTAGCTTCAAATGCAAGCTTTATTCCTGTTTTAACTTGTTTGAGTCTGAAGTATGTGCAGCCTGTAACCCATTCACATCTAGGGGTCATGAAAACCTTTGAGAGCAGACCAATATTTTGTATTTTCCCTTTTAAAAAAAAATTACTATTGTAACTATGTTACAAAAACTGATGGTAAAGAGCTGTAGACTGCAGATCCTCAGGCATATGACTGCCATTCCAAAAAATAAATATAGCATAAGAAAAAGAAAAAAAAAAGCATAAAAATTGCTACACCATTTTGTAATTTAATGCTATTAAAAACGGTCTTTACATTTTAATCTGCAGCCACAGTAATGTTATAAAAACTGTCAAAAACTGCAATGCAATATGGGAACCTGGATGTATTCTGTACACCGTTAGTGTAGAGAATGCACTCAGAAATGTAATTTCCTGCTCCTTTGATTGGCTCACTGATTTTCTAATACACAACAAGTCAAATTGTAGCCATCCCCTTCAATCCAAATAACATTTGTGGTCAGAGTGGTGGGTTAACTACTTGTAAAGGGATGCAGACACTGCATTTCTCAACAGAACAATAAGATTTTAGCATGTGGTTAAAATGATGGCAAAACAGTCTGGAAAGAACATGGTGAAACAAACAGCAATTTCTTCAAAACAGAAAAAGGTAGGAATCTGCGACAAGGTTTGTTAAAATGTATAATCTCAAAAAAGGTGGAGTAGGCATTATTTTGCATACTTTAAATTGGTCTAATGTGGCTTAATGTAAGTATGCATAGGCCATACCTGATCAGCAGCTGTGGATCCACTGTAGTAGTTGGAGCATGAATGAATACAAGGCATTCTCTGATTGGACGAGGGTTGGATTGCGACATCGTCTAATCAGAGATCACCTTGTATTCGTGGATACAAATCCTAAGCATTCTCTGAATGACAGCTGTGCCAAGTGAGCGACCTTCTTTGTTTTCAGAGCAGAGGGAAAATGAGTCAGCACTGTACAGGACAGGACCCAGAAGATCAAGGTGAGCGCTGTAGTAGCTCTGGCTACTTCACAGGATCACCAGAGGCTCATCAGGTATAGCATATACCTACTTATATTGGGCTAAGCTGGCTTTAGAACAATATAGGTATGTTAAGCAAATTTATTGACATGTTTTTCTAACCTCCTGTAGAAGTGAATGGGTGAATTATACAATTAATACTGGCAGAGTGTAAATCACATTTAAATGCAAAAATAACTATACGAGTAACCCTGGTGATTTAGTTAATTTAATTCTTACATCTTGAGGAATATGTAATTCAAATTAATTTGAAACTTTGTTACCCTGTCTATTTTAGCAGAGAGGAAGCAACATTCTTTTAAAGGTCCCTGCCGTGCTTGGAATTGGCAATTTGCACAGTTTATATTGCCTGGCATATTACATGTCTGTAGAACTTTGAAGAAACCTCATGACTTATCTCAAAGTAAAAAAGACTAGAATATAGTCTGTAGATAAAACTTTTACTAATTATGTCCTTTTGAAACAAGATATCACTGTCAGTATGATATTGCTATGTACCGAAGGTGTTAGTTTTTTTTTATATAACCTTCTTCTTTATTCAGTAAAATTTCGTGTAGAGGACTTAGTATAATTTATAAATCAGATTTAATTTAGTAATCTTCTAATGTGTTAAAAACAATTTAGTAGGAGTGATGAACGGGAACCTAAGTACTTGAGTCCCAAACCCAGGGAACTTAAACAAATCTTGACTTCTGTCTCAAAAATAGGGCTCTGAAACAGCCCCTCTCACACCTCACAGTTGTTAACTCAATGTGAGGAGCCCCCTCACTGATTAACAGTGAAGTGTGGGATTGTCACAATTCTCAACTTACCTGTATCAATCGCAGGGGTCCTCGCAGTAGCAGCATGTCAGTACTTGACACTCTTTTCAGTGACTTGTATCCTATAACATCCCCATATGAAAATAGTGAGGCCTCTTGCACATGTCTCAGGGCATCCTTGGTGCCAGATAAAACCGCTTACCTTCAGGAGGTCTAGTGGAACCCATGCCTTGATGAGTCAGGGCTGTTGGTGGCAAAAGGGTGACATACTCAATACTAGACGGGTGGTTAGATAATTATCTGTAAAAATAGTTTCAACTCTGCTACTGAATGAACGAAAAAATATTTTCAGCTAATAGTTAAATAAAATACATTGAATGCATCACTTGTTTTGTTTTTTGTTTTTTTTATAATTGTAATGCTGCTAACGTATAATGTGTTTCATTTTAACACTGGAAATGACTAGGTGAAGTTTTCAGAAATAGAAAGAGTCCTAATAGGGTAAAGATAAGAGCATAGCAGCCTCTAGTGTTGTAATGACATTTCATAAAATTACGTCTGAGTTCCTGTGAACAGCAAATTAGCCAAAGCCCTAAATAAAATAAGTTAAAAAAATATTTTTATTTCATAATTATGAGAAAAAGTATTTTAACTATTGGATAATACTGGGTATCTAAACAGGAAACAGATATAACAAACATTATTATTACATGATTTGTTTTCTTGTAATGTGTTAGAGCCAAAACATTTTAAAAATGTAGCTTTGAATAGAGTAGAGAGGCGTTAAAACCCCTATTAGGTTATTTTTTTGCTGTCTATATCCTGCCAGTTATCACCACAACATTTATCCCAGTTGAAAGATTTCCCTTTACCTCTTGCTTCCATAACAACTCTAAAACTTTGGGGTTCCCCTTACTTTCTGTCTCAGTGAGTGTCTAAACTTTCTGCACTCTATGCAAAGCTAAAAAAAAAAAGTTTTGCCTCTACATGCACTTTAGTTAGGGAGGAGGGAAAGTATTTAGAAACTCCAGCAAATGCTTGTCATTTGTAATGAAATGTAAATAATGATCTACAAAACATGTGGCAAATTACTATTGACATTACAGCTCTATGGGCACAGCGGGGTGTGAGGTGGTTGAGCTGAAAAAAGTACTGCAACCCATACTTTTTTCAGCGTACATCACTGCATTTCCAGTGCAGCGTGGTGGTGTGAATGGCGTCCATCCATGACAAGGCAAATTGTCTTGCTTTGGGGCTGCGCTGGAAAAAAATGGCCAATGCAGCCCCAATGCATCTGGTGTGAATGGGCCCTTACTAAGCAGACAAGTAAAGAACATGCACCTTCAAATGGCAACTGTGTTATTTCTATCCTGACAATTTCCCTTGAAGCGCCTGGCAACCAATTGCACCCAATGTAAATCACGATAACAAAAATATCGCCTACATGTTGTTGAATAACTTTAGGATGCAGTCTGTATATACTTGCATGATGCACGTGGATGTACTAACATTCTTACTTCCATCTACTGTATTGTATTTTAATTGGGTAAACTCATATATACATTTTTTATGAGAAATGTATAATGTATTAGTTCTGTCACCAAGGCTGCATTCATATCTAGTCATCAGCGTTTTTGCGCATATTAGTGCATGTGTTTGTCTAGCCTGTTTAGCATGTTTTTGCACATTTTTTGTGTTAAGACGCATGTACGCTAAGACTTGCGTTTTAGCGGGCATGTTGAAAAACATTGCAGTCAATGGATAAACGCACACAGAAATGTGCAAAACACTTGCGTCCTACATTTCCAGGTGTTTCCATTGAAGCCTATGGGGCCAAACACACAGTAATCTGCCAAAAAGAAACTCATGTACTTTTCCAGCGTTCGCTGTTTTACAGCTTGCGACTAAACCCTCATGTGTGAACAGGGACCATTGAAATGAATTGGATTTGCTTGTGTTGAGAGTTTTGTCATGCTTAGGTGTGAACAGGGAGTAAACCAATTAGTTAATCTTGTCAGTTGGTTTTAATTATGAAATTCTGTTCAACTGTCCCTCTATTGGCAATGCATTCAACTTACATACCTTTTTTAATTTGTTCCCTATAACCGCTTAGGCCCCCACTGGTCTACCTGGTTGTGGATCACAGCTGCAGATATAGGAGTATGCGGGTGGCAACCCAGCGTAATAGTATGGAGGCAGTCCTTGGTTAATATAATCAACAGTATAGCATATAGTTATGAATAATCGGGAGGTTACTGATGTAACAGTCTTTGGTTTATTCAAGTAGCAATTGATCAGCGGTCTATGATTAGTATTCAGGTATATGATAAGCAACAGTCTATAAGAATAATAGGAGTCTTGAATTGATGTTCAAGTATCTGTCAGTGTAAAGGTCACAATTTATTAGACAGCCCAAGACCTTTTTAAAAAAACAGCTGAGGAGTAAAGTCCCTGATACACAGTTGACTAGTTGCTATGGGCAGCAAATGAAATAAATGTTCTCTATAACTAGACAACCAGGACATATAATTGATTCTATATTATCCACAAAGGGTTAATAGCACTCTCTCAACCCTGCAGCAGTGCCTGTACCTGCTCTCAATAGTAGTCTATGTGCGCCCTCTCTGTGCAGCCTCTCTGTGCAGCAAGTAGCTTCTTCCTTCTGAGAGCCAAGCTTCGTTCTTAGGCTACTCTAGAGATCACATGACCTTCCTCCAGGAGGCAAGCCTCACTCTGAACCCTTACACACTGATATCTTACCGGAAAGGTTTATTCAGAGTAAACATTTCAGGGAGAAAATGCCTCTCTCGCGGGCGTCAGGGAGCCGCTATCTAATAGAGGGAGACTCCCTGAACATCAGGGAGACTTGAGATCCCTGCTCACGTGAGGTAACAGCCTGTGGCTGTAAGTTTACTTGCTGTTGTGGAGATAATCCCTTCAAGGGGATTGGTGCCCCCCGGTGGAGCTTGAGGGAACGACAGTCTCTTCTCTAGCAGTCAGGCTTCCAGACTGGGGCTGCTGATTTGCCTGTGTGAAACGGGCTGTCACTGTAGCTGGTGGAAGTCCTTTGTATACAGGGCGGAATGCTGGAGAGGAGATGGGGCTCTGACCGGCCCAATAGTAGGGGGGAGTTCGTGGCAGACCGACGGAGGAACTTGCCTGGCATCTACACACTTGCACGAACGCCAGGCAAGTGCAACCGCCGCTTAAGCAGAGAGAGAGGGAGGAGTCCCGTGACGTCTGACGTCACGAAGTCTCCGGCGGTGCTCCGATCCGGCCTGGAACCGAGGGACAGGTAAGACTGTTACATTCCATCCCCAATGTTAGTCCTGAAGAAGGGTGAGTTGCAATCCTCTGAAATGTATTGGCTATGTTTTATATCATACACTAAGAAAAGTATCATTCTTTTTCCAGACGTTCTATTCATGCACAGCACTTCTCCCCCACCTCCATGATCTTCCTAGTATACCATACCTAAGGCCCATGGATCTAATTTGGCCTCTTTATATTTTTGTTATAGCTGTGACAGGAATGTTGGTAAGCAGGCCAGGCACTGCCTGTAAATTGTGGGCCTGCAGTATAAACTTGCTGCAGATTTATAACGGAAACAGTTCTGATATGCGAGTCTTTGGAGAAGTCTCCAGTTAACTGCTTCATTTGGAAGCCCTTACAAGCAGAGTGACGATTGTTACAAGCAGAGTGACGATTGTTATAAGCAGAGCCTATCTAGAGGCAGAGCCAGCTGTACCCGCCCCCTCCCCCGTCTGTTCCGCCAGTCAGCGCTGGCGGATCGGAGCTGGGAAGGGGGAATCCAGCCCCTCCCCTGTCAAGGCAGAGAGCTGTGACAGGATCGAGAGGTGAGCGAACGCCAGTATGTGTTCGCTCACCTCCTGATCTACTGAGCCGACCTGTGGCAGTCTCATTGTCACAGGTCGGCTAGAACTATGAGGTGAGTGAAAAGCACTCACCTCATAGTTCTCCTTTAAGAACATATTATTAATTTCTAACATAGTAACTTGTAACCATTAAGGTTTTCTATTGGAAAGAAGACATTACCAGCAGCAATAAGTATGCCAGCAGCAATGGTCAGTAAAACGTATGGTGTAGTCCTGTTGGATGTTCTGACTTTATTCCTATTTGAATCTTTGCAGAAAACTCAGCATGAAAGGAAACAATAAAATAACGATTACTTCCTCAAGCTCATAAGGACCATGCAGGAAGCTATAAATGACGAATGTGAAGGCTGGGATGTCAGCTGATCTTCATTGGTTTAGAACAATGTTGTTGCTGCCATTTATAACCATATACTGATGTATACTTATATCTAGAAGCAAAATGCCTGGCTACATGTAGCCTGAAGAAAAACAGGATGTTTAAAATGTGGGGCATCTGACAACTTTAGATGTAACCAGCTATGCCTTTGATTGCTTTTCTTGCAGTGGGAGAGTACCATAAATGCCCAGTATATGACACTTTCACAGTGCATGTATACCAGACCAAGCCATGATGCATACTGTAGCGGAGCTAGAGGGTGAAGCACCTACTGAATCAAGGTGAACATTATCACATGTTGCTTATGAAGAGTGCCTACTGAAAGAAGAACACAAGCTAAACAATGATGGTTACCAAAACAGCAAATACTTTTTCACACAAAAAAAGTACTTTTGTGAACTAGCAATCTTTATTAGTTATTACTGGCATGTATACAGCACTGACAATTTACACAGCACTTTACATACTGCACATTCACATCAGTCCCTGCTCTCAAGGAGCTTACAGTATAAAGCTCCTATCTTACATGCATACGTATGCACACACATACTAGGATCTCTTTAGACAGCAGCCAATTACCTACCAGCATGTAACAGTCGACGGTTATGTCTAATGCGGATCTCAGCT
>NW_017307111.1:1931-2299 GCF_000935625.1 Nanorana parkeri | reverse complement strand
CAGTACCCCCTTCTCAAGGAGACCCCACCGGGGGCTGCCCGAGGCGCGGGTCTAGATGGATTCCTGGAATGGAAGCGCCTGATCAACCGAGGTGCATGGACCTCCCTCGCTATCTCCCAGGAATCATCGAGTGGACCATAACCTTTCCAGCGGATGAGGTACTGCAGTCTACCCCTGTTAAGGCGAGAATCCAAAATTTGTTCAACCTCATATTCTTGTTCCCCCTGTACCAGAGTTGGAGGCGGAGGAGGTGGTACCCTGTCGGGAAAGATGTTTGGCCTATGAGGCTTCAACAGGGAAACATGAAATGTTGGATGAATTTTTAAGGACGCTGGTAGGGTAAGACGTACTGCAACTGGATTGATAAT
>NW_017307111.1:0-270 GCF_000935625.1 Nanorana parkeri | reverse complement strand
TATGGGCCAGTTTGTAATGCACTTGACCTTGGAGTCATCCATCTCAACTCCATCAGGAGAGATTATGAACCCCAAGAAGGGTATGGTATGTGTTTCAAAGGTACATTTCTCCAATTTGGCATAGAGACTGTGGGCTCTGAGACGTCCTAATACCCATCTGACATGTTTCCTGTGGTCTTGGATGTTATCTGAGAAGATCAATATGTCATCCAAGTATATCACCACATATATGTCGAGAATATCCCTGAAGACATCATTAATAAATGCTTG
>NW_017307110.1:753638-758414 GCF_000935625.1 Nanorana parkeri | reverse complement strand
ATTGGGCATATACCTTCCCTTCCCCGTTCTCTTTTTTTGCTTAATACAGTTTTCTGTTCCCCTACTGTGTATCCTCTAATTAATGCAGACAGGCATCAAATTGGGCCTCCAAAGATGCAGCTCGAATCTTAGGACCTTTGACATGCATCAGCACATGTAAAATGGCCCCTGTCCACTTCTGTGGTGCATGCACATTGTTGTGAACGGTGATGCAATTAACTTAAGGGGACACAAAGTACATGAAGTTGCATCCTTGTGTTCAATGAATTGAATTGCAGAGCTAACTTAAAGGACATGTATGACAAGCTGTGTTCACCATACATGTGTAGGGGGGAGAGCATTCTGAACATGCTAACATGTCAGAATAATAGGCAATTTGTCTTTAAAGATGCACTTTTACATCCATGTGCATAGGGCCCTATAATGCTTACAGAACTCTACCTAAACACGAGAAATACTGTATAACCTTTATATACAGGATATATTTACTATATTTGTGAGTGGTTTGATAGCTTGACTTTTATAGGCAAGAAACGTTTTATCTTACTGTTCCTTGGTGATACAGTGCAAGTTTTCTAGCTTGTATCAAATACTTCATTGTTACTGAGCTGCAAAATAGAATTTGTTTGCTGTTAGTTGGCTATCAGCAATTGCTCAGATATATTGTGTGAGTGCACAATATGCTATAAAAAAGCTTTAAAACATGTACTCCTGTAGCTGCAGGCACTATGAAATAATGCATCCTAAAATTCTCATTCATTTTCTTTTTCCCCCACCGACCCCACTGCCAGCCTTCTAACCTGTAATGCGAACACTGAGCAGGTGCACAGAAGGAGGAAAGGGACCATAGTGCTGAGACCCAAATTGAATGGCTTAACTGGACCTCTTAGGGCTTTTTTGTTTGTTTAACAGACCTCCAGCCAGTGTTTACAATAAAAAAAGTGGATGTGGCTGTTTTGTTTACCTTTTGCCAGTGCTGTTTTCCACAGTAATCTCCTTCCATTGCTAGATGTCCCTGGGTTGAATTATACCCAGCCTCATTTAACGAGACAATGAATATACTGTGAATGCAGGCCATCCATGGACATGTCGCCTAAGGGGACTCATTTCATCACCAGAACAGTAGAAAGGCATCATGGCACACTTACAAACCAGCATGTAAAACAACTTGTCTCACCACTAAGGACACCTTACTGTATAACTGGTAACAAATTGTTGAGTGCGTTTGTCGTTTGTTTTGCTCATTTCATCACCACCCTCTGCATCATTAACAACCTCCCACTACGGGGAAATATTTTATAAAGGAAGAGGATCGTGCATGTTGCACAACCTATCTGAAGACCTTGAAAAAAGATAAGTATCAAAAAAAGCTAAAAATACAGTGGAGGTGTGGAGCCTCCAGAGGGAGGGTGGAGTTCTGGGAGATGCTAAGGCTGTACTTTGGGGTCCTGTTATTTGACTCTGTTATGCAGATTTAACGGCTGTTAGACAATGTATATTATCAGCTAGCTGACAGAACAGAAGAACATATATAACTTTTCATCATCAATCCCCACTTTCAATGTAAGTAAAACTTAACAGGAGGACACTATCAATTTTTTTGGGGCTCATCACACTAGCAGGCATGAGTTGAGGTGCAGATAACTTATTAAAGTTGACACTTCTAAGTGCGGCAGCGGATTGTGATGCATTATAGTGCAGGGGAACATGTAGCGCTGTGAAAAAAAACTAAATGAATAGGTAATAGAAGTCACCAGCACTTGTTTGTAATGTGCAAGAAGCATAAGCAGTAGCACCTTTATTGATGCGTAACATGAGTCATAAAGCCAATGTTTCGGGGCCTTCGCAATGAGTTGTAATTTGTGACTCTGCTTTTTCTTCTTACATGCTTTACACAACATTAGATTATACATCAGTATAGAAGATCTTACAATTTTATCTCTACAGTTTTGCTTTTTGCCTACACAGCCGTCATCTCTATTAAATTTTTGTATTTATTTAGATTATGTTCATAGTCACAACACTCTAAGAAAACGAGTTGGCTGATGCATATCAGCAACATCTGCTCAAAGTAATTGTCACAAAATAAGAGACAAACAAATATATTTTCCCTAATGAATTGTATTCTTTTTGAAGAAAGTTTATTCTCACTGAAGAATAAAAAGAATCTAGCTAACACTTTACAAAAAACATCTATCAGGTTATGACTATGTTCAGCTGGGAGATGTGGTTTCTTCTGGGCAAGTATACAAGTAGTACTATCTAGACATGTGCATTCGGATTCAGACAAACTTGCTGAATCACCAAATTCCGTTGATTCGGCAGTTCGTCCAAATCTGATATAACTCATTTTTATATGCCCAAAAATACGAAAAACTATACACTGAGTGGCCAGATTATTATGACCACCCCATCAGTACTTTGTTGGGCCACGAGATGACTCCACGTGATGACTTCGTTGGGCCGCCTCGTGACTCCACGAGATGTTGAAAGGTGATGCGAGGAATCTGACAATGCATTGTTGCCCTTCTGTTGTCTTGTCACTCTCCGTTCTGCCCTAACATTGACTAATCGTGGACGGCCACAATTCGCACGTTCAGACACAGATTTTCAGCTGACAGTCCAGTCTTTAAACACTTTAACAACAGCTGCTCTTGAACATTTAACAAATTCTGCTGTTTTGCTGATACTCGCTCCATGGCTCCGAGCGCCAACAATCGTCCCATGTTCAAAGGCTGTTAAATCGTGTTGTTTACCCATATCTTCAGAAAAAAATCACTTCTATTGTCGTGGTAAACAACCTGCTTCCCTATTTATAATGGTGTGTCCCTCTAGCAACTTCAGCGCAAAATTATAGCTAATTAAGTCAGTCATTTTAAGCCGTTTGCATCATTAGTTATGTTTTTGCAAATTTTTAAATCAAAATAAAAAATTTGCTTGAAAAACAATGTACCGCTTTTGGTACCTAAAATCCTGAATAATCATACCGCCAGGGAGGTTAAAAAAATCAATGTTTTCAAAATAGAAAGGGATTTCTTTGATTCCAAACTTTTAAAGACGTATAATAACTGAAAAGAGTGGACATAAATATAAGGTACTGTTTTAAGTATACACAACACACACTCTCTCTCCCTCTCTCTCCCTCTCTCTCCCTCTCTCTCTCTCTCTCTATCTCTTGATATCTCTCTATCTTTCTATCTCTCTCTCGACCTCGATCTCTCATCCTCAATCTCTCTCTCTCGACCTCAATCTCTCTCTCTCTCTCAACCTCAATCTCTCTCTCGACCTCGATCTCTCTCGACCTCAATCTCTCTCTCTCTCTCTCTACCTCGATCTCTCTCGACCTCAATCTCTCTCTCTCGACCTCGATCTCTCTTGACCTCAATCTCTCTCTCTCTACCTCAATCTCTCTCGATCTCTCTCTCTCGATCTCTCTCGACCTCAATCTCTCTCCCGACTTCAATCTCTCTCTCGACCTTGATCTGCCTCTTGGAAAGAGGCAGCACTATCCTATATGATGCTATCCTAACTTTTCCACTTCTTACCTCCAAAACTTTGCATAAACTCCGCTGTGGAGATTTATAACTTTGCAAAGAGAAACAAATCAGTATGAAGCAAGGTAAAATACAGTAACATTAATAATAATCTTGTGGCTGCTACAGCCATTAATCTATGGAAGAAGTTTCAAGCTCTTGCTAGGTGAGATAATAATGTGTCATTTACTAAGTATCAAATAGACTGCTAGGTAATTGAGTAGCTGGCAAGAGTTCTAGCTGCAAATGAAAAATGCTTACAGTATGTCACTTCTTCAGGAAAGATCCTGGGAGATCAGGCTGAAAGGCAGCTTGCACAATTTGAAATGTTCTATGCCTAAAAGACTCCTGTGTCTTATGTAAGAAAGAGCAGACATGAGGTATGCATATGCAAAGTGATGATCATGCACGAAATAAAAAAATAAAATAAAACCAGTTGTTTTGAGGAAAATCAAAACGTCCACATAATCTACCAGCAGTTCAAGGAAATTGGCCAACTATTGCAGCATCCTGGCAGATTTTGTTTTGTAGAAATGAATCCTGGGTCATGGCAGTGTATCTGCTGAACACTTCTAAAATGAATGCTAAGAGAAGAATCTGCATACACATATACTGCATCTTGGAGATATGTGAAATGGGACACCCATTACACAGCAAACTTAACTACACCAGTGAAAATACAATAAACCAATCACAAGACACATTGCCAACCCCTATGACATCACTATGATGTCACATTCCCACCATTTACTTAAAAATGTAGGGAACAAAAATCACACAGCAGTATAAAGGCAATATGCTAGAATAAATAAATGCAAATGTTGCTTTTAACAGACTCAAGAGCATATGAGGAATAAAAAAAGCAGAAAATAATTTACAATGCAGCAACCATAACACTGCTTCAGCAGGTGACAGCCCACTGGCGCAGCTGAGAGGGGGCACAGCACAGGGCACCATGACAACAGAGGCGCCAGGCGGCTAACACAGTCGCGGCTTGGCAGCGAGAAGAGGGGCGGCACAGGCTCCCACTTCTCCTCAGATCCCCTCTGCTCTCCCTCGCCAGTATGGGCAGAGGCAGTGGGGATCTGATGAGAGATGGATTGCTGCAACCAGGGAGAGGGGGGGTAGAGTAGGGAGTGGTCACTTCAGGATGGCTCGAGCGGTGAGGAGAGAGCCAGCAGCTCTCTCTCTCCTCAGTGCTCTGCCATCCTGTAGTGACAGCTCTCTCCTCCGACCCCCCCCC
>NW_017307110.1:751767-752845 GCF_000935625.1 Nanorana parkeri | reverse complement strand
CCTCACCCCCCTTCCCCCCCCGGCTTCAGTGCTCAGGATGTCAGAGCGGAGGATCGGTAAATATCAGTGATACTTACCAATCCTCTGTGTGCAGAGCAAACACTGGAGTGATCAGCTAAAATTAAAACAAAAATTAGAGTTAGGACCACAATACACAGAGGAGCCTTGACGAGGCAGCGTGGCTTCCACATATTTTTTGCAAAACATTCTGCAACTAAGGCCTTTGTTTTTAACGCTTACTGTTAGACAGGACAATTTGTTTTGTTGCAGGCTAGCCAGTAAGTGTGCTGTGAAACTTCTGTGTTTTGTATTGTTGTAAGCCCTTCCATGTGCACCTTGCTACAAAGGGTAGTTATAGATTGTGCGGTTGCCATATATACAGTATTTAGATTGGTTGTTTAAGGGGTAGGTACTGGTTATTGCCATTTCATGGGCACACGCAGTTTTGAGGCTTCACATGTTTGACATCACTTAACTCGACACAACCTCATCTTCAAACTAAATAAGGGTATTATATTGTGTATGTGTACACTAAAATTATTTTGAATGTGTCAACTACCACCAAATTATTCTATAGGGTCTGTATGGACCTGTAACTTTTATTTAAAATTATTTCTTAAGAACAACATTTTAGACCAATGAGGAAGCTAGGCATTCTGTGGGGGGCAAAGACTAATAGTTGCTTCCCCCAAGGGAGAAGTTCTCCATCCACACACCCAGTGGTGCCCCTCCTAAAGCGGCACCCGGGACACAAAAATTTGCTTGAATATTTAACCTGTGATATGACTTGTAGCAGAATTTCAACTATACTCAGAAAAAAATAACCATTTCTATCAAATAGTTTAAAAACAAAACAAATTCTCACTGTCTGTTCCTCAGAGACACATGGAATTTTTTTACATAACCAAAACTTCATTGTTACAAGGTACTGTTAAATTTTTCAATTATTGTTCCTCCTGCTGGGATATCTAACATGATAGACGATGTGTGGTTTTACATTTTACTCAATTCTAATAGTGTGAATTAAATACATGCTTTTGAAACTTTGTTTTTCTGAGTTTTATTATTTCTGTGAATT
>NW_017307110.1:743832-750237 GCF_000935625.1 Nanorana parkeri | reverse complement strand
TATATATATATATATTAATTTACAAACAGTGGGTTTCCTCTCTAAATACCTTTAAAGAGACCCTGTCACCAGACTATTCATTTTAACAGTATTAAAAGTCACATTTGCTAGCCACTTCAAAGGCACATTGCAAGTAAATTAAAAACATATTTATGGAACAAAAAAACACTGCAAATAAGCATCCACAATACTTGTATTTTATGTTTAAGTTGTTAAAAGGGTCTATTTAAAGGGGAGGTATTAACCTATAAATGTTTAGATATTTATGTATCAGTATCGGTGCTGATACTGGGCATTTTTACAAGTACCCGTACTCTTCAAAATGCTCTGATACCAAAAACAAATAGCAGCACTTTAGGTCTCGCTCTTGCTGGGGATCTCGTGCTGGCCTTCTGGAGAACCATGCAGCACCTGTTTAC
This sequence comes from Nanorana parkeri, assembly GCF_000935625.1. Taxonomy (NCBI): domain Eukaryota; kingdom Metazoa; phylum Chordata; class Amphibia; order Anura; family Dicroglossidae; genus Nanorana; species Nanorana parkeri. The sequence continues at coordinate 749,818 of NW_017307110.1, read as the reverse complement.
AGTGCTTCTGCTGGCCTGCACATCTCCCCCTTCTGAGACCCTCACACATCTCTCTCTCTTGAGACCCTCTGCAGCCCTCCTGGGACTCTCTGCACCCCTCCTGAGACCCTCCACACCCCTCCTGAGACCCTCCACACCCCTCCTGAGACCCTACACACCCCTCCTGAGACCCCCCGCACTCCTCCTGAGACCTTCCGCACTCCTCCTGAGATCCTCCACACTCCTCCTGAGACCCTCCTCCCGAGCCTTCAAGCCAGCACCAAGGAGCAGGGCGGTAGTAAATACATATACTATTATTTGGCATTGCTAGGATTTATAGTCCTCTATAGCTAATGGTATTATTCTGAATTGCTGTAAAATGTATTGCTGGGATGTGTAGGCCTCTATAGCCAGTGTCATAGCCAGTGTCATTCTGCATTGCTATATAATGTATTACTGGGATTTGTAGTCCTTTAAAACTGATGTAATTATTCTGCATTGCTGTATAATGTATTGCTGTTATTTGTAGTCCTCTATAGCCGGTGCAATTCTGCATTGCTGTATAATGTATTGCTGAGATTTGTGGTCCTCTATAGCTTGGAGTCAGTGGCAGAACTACTAGGGCTGCAGTGGTCGCCCTGACGCTCCACTACTGTCCTAAAATCATTAGTCTGTATTGTTTTAGAGAAACTGTCACATGACACTAAAAAAGAGGAATCAGGAATGTATTTACTTATTTAAAACAGGTGATGGTAATGTAAATATCAGTGCATTGTTTCCATGTGTATTATATTAACCACTTCAGTACCGGCATGTTACGTCCCCTTCATTCCCAGGCCAAATATTAGTTTTATATAATTTTTTTGGGACAAATAGAGCTTTCTTTAGAGCTTTAGTGGAGCTTTTGTGGTATTTAATAACCGCTTTTTAAATGTTTTACTATATGAAGTAAAAAGTCCAAAAACAGCCTGTTTCCATTACTTTCATTTATTATAAATCATAGCAAATAAAAATGTCAGGAAAGTATGAAAATCCCAGAAATCACCCCTTTTTGTAAAGTAGACACTCCAAGGTAATCTGATTTTTTGCCACATTTTGGAAATGATGAAACATGCCAGTATTGAGGGGGTTAAAACACAGAGCTTGGTAATAATGCACAGAATACAATAAATGTACAGGTTATAGAAAGAGGGAGGCAGAGGTGAAGGGGTTAATATACAGGTCACATAGAATGGGAGGATGGAAAGGAAGGGGTTAATGTATAAATGTGCAGGTTAAGGTAGGTGAAAGGGTTAATATACAGGTCAGAGCATAGATGGAATGGATCTAACATAAGCAGGAGAGGGGGGTTAAATGGGTTAAAATGGTTTAAAAGTGTATTTATTTAATTATTTTTTGCTGCTTGTTTTCACCAGGAAGTAATGAATAGATGACTCATCTATTCCTTACCCACTTAATTCTCCCCTGCTCCTGATGTAAAAGGAAGGTGTGGGCTTGGCAATGTAAACATTGCCATGTGATCGCTGTGATAATCAATCACAGACAGCACAGGGCACAGAGCCGATCAGATCAGCTCTTGTGTCTAAAGCAGCTGTCCTCCGCTGTTTAATGACAGCACAAGCTGCAGAAAGCAGCAGTTGCAGCGGCAGCTATGTCCTCCCAGAACAATGTTCCAGTGGAGCGCCCATTTTATTACAGTGGCTGGTCTGCAGGTGGTTTTGTTTTTTGGGAAAAATTCTGTTTATTCAATTTTTGCATTCAATTACATTACAACATTCCCCCTACAGCAGTAGGGGCGCATACTTAGTTACTAACAGGTATAACCTATACATACTCCACCTGCACTTCCGTACAGAAGGAAATAAAATACAAAACATAACATAACTCCCCCCCCACCCCCCTCCCTACCCCAAGAGAACGTGTGCCACCTCCAGCCCCGGGGCTGAGCATATTCCCACAACACAATATAAAATCGAATGGAGTGCCATAGTGTCCAACCCTGTCAGTGTAATGAGCGCCGCCAGGCCCTTCGTCTTTCGGAACTCAGTCAGGTGGGCACCTACAGGGCATCGTGTGACAGCTGCTCCTCAACACAACCGCCTACACATGCATACATCAATCAGTAGAGGGTGGGGTCATTATGGTCTGCAGGTGGTTAACATATGTACTGCCTTTTTGTTTTGCTTCTAAAGATCCCGTTATCTCTATGCAGGTCTTTCAGGCAGTTTTTTTCTAACTGAAAACAATAGACTCTCTGTGGTTTCTAATTACACCCACAGTTCTCCTGGAAGCAAGAGACCATGTGACCTAAGCTGCATTATTTTCTCGCATGCATATAATTGTATGTGCATTATTTTATGTTTGCACCTTTGCTTCTTGCTTCACAGGCTTCATCTCTGTTACTTTTTTGTATTTATTTGGATTATGTAAATTGCCAAAATACTCAAAATGAGATGGTTGAAGCATATCCATAACATCTGCGCAAAGTAGCTGTCTCTAAGCACAATTATGTTTGTTTTCCAATACATCATTTGGTTTTAGAAATGAGAATTAATTGCTGGTATGAAATAAAAATGCTTGTTGATACCTACCGATAAATCTTTAGCTGTGTCTATGACTCCGCAGATGTATTTCTCTCACCAGAAAGCTCACTCACATTAAGACAGGAATAAAAGTGGGTACAGATGATGAGAATTTTGGGAAATTCTGTAAAAAAATAAAATTAAATAAGCACAAGACAAACCTCAAAGTAAAGCATAAATACTTGCCTGTCCCACTGCCTGCTCTGCCAAACCCCAGTGAAAAAAGATGAAAAAGTTATACTCGCCTGAGAGCTGGCTTGCTCTTAGGGCTTGTTCACACCTATTCCAGTGTGTTCCATCACAATTAACTGCTGGAAGACACTCCCATCCTGGCCAGTAACCTGCATTTGGGGTGGGAGGGGGCGGTGGCACCACAGCCGAGCCTCCAGCCCGGAGTGTGAACGCCCACACCAGAACACGGGGCACAGCAGTGCCTGCTTCCCAGTCCAGTGTGATCGCAAAAAATACTGCATGCACTATTTTTGGTGATTGCACTGGACAAGAACACAGGCATTGTTGTGCCATGCATTCTGGTGCAGGCAATCACACTGTGGGTGGGGTTGTGTGGCTGTGGGGGCCATTGACTTGAATGCACTGCCAAGCCTCCTCCCACCCCAGAACGTAGGGGGGAGTTTCATATGCAATACAGTGCGTTCCAGCAGCTAACCGCACTGTAAGGTACTGTAATTAGTGTAAACAAGCCCTTAAACTGGGCCTTCCAGCCTCTCTTCCCCTCTGCTTTAGCACTCTAAGGATACTTGGGTCATCACATTCTATACACTGGGTATTGGACTTGAGGACGCTGAGGGACATACCATCACTGCAAAGGAGGAGACAGACTGGAGGCAGCACTTTAGCAGCCAGCCATCCCCAAGGTTTGGGTGATTATAACTTTGGTATTTCACACCCTAGATGAAAATGAGCACTTATCACTTGTAGTGCAGAGGTAGCTCCATTGCAAGGGTTAAGAATATCTTTTGTAACGCTGTACCCCCTATATGTTTTTAAGTGTATTTGCTTTACTAGAATGTTGAACTCTGCTATCCCAGCAGTTAACGGGTAAGGTTTTTCTCTCCTTTTGTTGTCATCCCAGACAATTCCAGAAGTCTTGGATAAAGACGTTTTTTTTTCAAATAGATTATCTTTAGAGTCAGTGGAGTTCCACGGTATGGAAAGTGTAACAGATAAGTATTCATGCTTTTCTTTGTGGGTTCAGCCTGTGTTAATTTTTTTACATAGAAACAATCACTTTAAAATGTGTGTTGTAAATCAGGGGTACTGGATGCACAGTTTTCTCCGGGGGCATAAAGGAATGATTTGAAAGACCCACATCCCTCATTAACCTTCAATGAGGTGAAGTTCGGCTGACTTCCATTGTCCGATCATATGCAAGCAAAAATACTGTTTTTTCTTCCATAAACACTATTGGCTGTTCTTTGCAAAGTAAACCTTCACCATTCACCAAGTTAAGGAAAGCAAAGTGGACAGCTTATTTGCTTTTAGTGTATCAACTAGACATGTGCAGCGGCTAAAAATTTGTTTTGTTTCATTTAGTTTCGGATTTAGTTTATTTCGTTTTTGGAACTCGGATCCTATATGTGTTTAGTTTCGGGATTCGGATTCGGTTTCGGGATTCGGAAATCGGACAAATTCTTGGAAATTCAACTTGAGGTGGGGTAGCAGAATTGGCACATTTGTCTTTTCTGGTTGCTGTGCTCTAGTCTTTACTATTAAAGAGACATTAAAATCCTTCTCTTAATTTGTTTTTATCCGTTTAAATGTTAACAGTGCACGGACAGGATTTGGACAAAATTTGTTCCAAATCCGAAATTTTGGATTCGGATGATTTCGGATATGTTATATTTTGGAAACTCGGGTGCTCCGAATCTACGAATTTCCAAAATTTTGTCCGAATTTCGATTCGGAACGAAACGAATCGCACATGTCTAGTATCAACCCCTTATCTCAACAAGAGAGAAACAGAACAATTGCACCGATCCACTGAGAGCTCCCTTTATTGACTAATGTTCAAATTAATATATTTAGTATAACAACAAAAATCTGGAAGACCAAGCTTTGAAAAATTGTGTACATCACGTCATTACATATCATAACATTCCAAAAAAAATTGAAAAGTGCCTACGCTGATATATGTATGTACACATGTACAGGATATACACTATACTTCCCCTTTGATGGATAGATTAGATATAGATATAGATTTCTTATAAAACTTAAAAGTTGCATGTAAAATCCGATAAATCTGAAGTGGCTGGATAACTTCCTGCTCTTGGAATTAACCCCAAATATTTTTATGGCCTTAATTTCATATCGGAGTTTCTTCTCTAAACATCTTTACACTGGCTGATAATGGGCACCACTCACATCATTAGGTAAACTCTTTATGACACATTGTTATTATAGAACAATAAACTATGCATGGTTTACGAAATAGAGTGCAAATGTATTAATTGTAACACTGTTGATTTGAGTCACAGCTCAGTGTTTTAAATTTGCATAATTAGGTTTAAATATTTTACTGCTGACTTGATCTTAACCTCACAACAGTGCAAAATGCTAATTACTACTTTGTTATAATTTTCAATCACGCCTAATGAAGTGCAGCTATTTTGCCATGAAATAAAGTTTTATCTTCTCTTTATTAAAAACCATGTGTTACTTTCCAAATAATGATAATGCCGCTTCCTGCTGAAACTTTTTAGTCTTTGCTCCATTTACTTTGTGCTCTTCATGGCCACAAAAAGATGAAAATGAGAAATGAAATTAGGATGATTTAATGTATGCCCTCGAAGAGGTCTGAATGCCCTGTTTTTCTAATGAAGATATTATTAGGTTATGGGAAATATTTAGAAAGAAAATTATGTAAATGGAACAAAGACAATTTTAAAATGGAAGAATGCCATACAAAAAAAATCATACTTTGATTCACAAATTTATCATCAGATATATTTATCCTTTTTTTATGGATGGTATTTTCTACTGGTCAGAATTTACATACAGACAGGAGATGGCAATGAGACATTTAAGAAGGATCTGACTGCTAAATAATTCTTTTGTATGAAATATATTCCCATAAACAAACATGACTGGATCTACATATTTTTGTCTTTTTGTCATATGGGTGCGGATAGATTGGCACTGATTAGACACCTCCTGGTTCTGTCCTATCTTGGAAAATAACACAGCATCCAATCAGGAAAATCTAGACATGCCTGGAAAAGAATAGCACGTATGTACAGATATAATATTGAGATCTTCTTATGTTTGGAGGCAGCTGAAGTCAAATATCCTGCCATCAGCTTTAATGTAAACTTTTCACTACTGCTAACAAAGTACATGAAAAGAGAACTAAAGCCAAATCTTTTTTTTTTGGGGGGGGGGGGTTTTGTTCCTTTTTTGGGTAA
>NW_017307110.1:709282-743818 GCF_000935625.1 Nanorana parkeri | reverse complement strand
AAAAGGGGACTAAAGCCAAATTTTTTTTTTTTGGGGGGGGGGGGGATTTGTTCCTCTTTTGGGTCAAAGGAACTAGCAGGATACTGCCCACTATTTCCTGACAGTGCAGAACCACACTGCAGCTGAGAAAGATCCCGCCAATATTGTTGAGATCCACCCCGTTGCCTGATTGACAGCTTTCTCTGCTCCTCTAGAGCCAGCTGTGCCCACCCCTCCCCTGTTGTTTGTCCCTCCAATGAGCACTGGAGGAAGAGGAGGAGGGGGGATCCCTGCAGAGAGCAGTGGTTAACAGTCACTTCTCTCTGCAGAAAGAAGATCCTGGGCTGAGCAATCAGTGATCGTTCTGCTATTGATTTATAAAGCTGGGCTTTAAGTAATGGGAAGAATACATTTTACTCTCTCAGTACTTCTCCTTTAACCTTGCTATCTAATACCAGGCAATCAATGCAGATCTGGCTGCCCTCTGCTGGGATGTTGATACTGCAGGTAGCTATTTCATATCTTCTGCTCTGGATTTACCTTAAGCTGAACTCTAGGCACAAAAATGTTCATGGAAATATATTCATCAATAACCACAGAGGATTAACTTTGTGTGCACCAAATGCCTTTGCAAAACCAGATATTTCTGGAGCTGCAATGACTGATCTTTATTACAGAAGGCTACTATACAGAGGCAAAGTTTCACACTGAAGTTCTGCACAGATATGGAAAAAATACACAAGCACACCATAATTCCAGTAAGAATGCACATGCCTATTATATTTAGACAGTATTTGCATTTTCCATTGTTCAGCTATACTTTATTTTCTTCAACAAATGTTACTCCTCAAAGCTGGCTTCAAATGGCTGCCAAAATAGGTCACTCAGAGGCTGGCACTGAAAAGTTGAAATACTTTGCAGGGTAGGATATTTCACTACCAACTGCATGATATGCAACCTACAACAGTGGCTGGCTTTTAATAAAACAATGTCTAGGATAGTGATTTTAGGACACAGGGGCAATGAAGCTGAGAAATGCCTAATGTTTTCAGTTAACCATCTGAACACCCTTCTAGGAACCTTTTGCATGAAAACAGTGATTCTTGGTTGATGAACCCATGCTCCATGAAGCCTGGCCAACTGCTTCAAAAAGATCCCACTCTGGCCAGTCCCTATTATATGGGCAAAATGGCAAATGTTTACATTGTACTTAAATCTACATTAACTACTAATATGGGGAAAACTGTCACAGGAGGAGAGATACTGAGTGACCAGACCAGGATCTTTAGCTTTTTATGTTGCATCCTTAATTAATATTAACCTGTCAAAAAATAAAAGAAGAAAATATTTTTAGTCCTGACCATAATAAATAAAGACTTATACTGTATACAAAGCAGCTTCCCCACATCAAAAAAAGCTCTTCTTGTACAGTGTTCTTTGCAGTATTGAACATTGATTATAGCTATTCTGTATTACAAATGGAACTGAACATCTATCTGTCTTTATATCTACAAATACCTGTTAAAAGTCAGTGTTAGGTGTTGTTGGCCTAGATGGCAAGAGCAAGAAATTCCCCCTTTAAATGACCCTTGTTTTATAATTCCTAGAAGGATATATACTATGAATGTGCTGTTATTGCAGTAAGAATTGCTTATTGTGTTTCCGATGATTTGGAATGCTTTATCTCCATACATTAAAATAAGCAGCAGTAGTTGTTAGCAACATATGTTTCACTCATTGGGTTCCACTGAGTACATTAACAAAGCAGTTCTTATGTTTTTCCTGTTTTATAATGCATTGCAAACTACCCTTTCTGATTAGCTTTAATTCTCTAGAATAGACCAGGGGGTTCTGTCTTTTATGTAAAAAAAACATTTATTGGGCTTTTACGTTGTAGTTTGGCAATGATGTATCGTATAGGCACTGTATGCCGCAACATCACAAATTCCTTGGCTGCCTGCCCTGTAGCCATTGTGAACCAGCTTCACTTAGCCATCATGCCATCATTTTGAGTCAGATGTTTTTCTTCATTTCTGGCTTATTTCAACACCCAGGGCTTTTCCTGTCATGAGGCAAGATGAGAGTTGTATCACTGGTGAAGGCCTATAGGAGTCACATGATGTGGATATATTACCTTACCTTATAAACCTTCTGCATCCTCCTGTTCTTGTACACAGAAAACCGTGAAGTGATAAAGATTGTACAGGCACTGTTTCTTGCAGTTAACATGCTAACCTTTTCTTCAGAATTATTTTCCTGCAATAGTGATTTTGAAACAGGTGCTGCAGTGATTAAAGTGACACTAAACTCAGAAATGAAATCCTAAAAATGTTCAAGTAGCATAACTATTAATAAAAGGTGTACCTTATTTGTGTATCACTCGGCTGTAGATCCTCAAATCATCTCTGCATTGGTGCTGACACTGCCCTTCCTTCTGGAGGGTGACTACTTCTGTTCTCCATGGTCCCTGTGTGTGTTGTCGGATAAACTGCCGTAGAATGTCTAATATAGAGTAACTTACATATGTATCTTTAGAGATGTTGCTTGAATACTCTCGGGTTGATTTCTTAAAGGCAAATAGGCTTGTAACTTTGAAAGGGAATTTTCCCATAAATGAGTGAAAAGGGTGAAAATGTAGTTTACCAAAAATACCCAATTGCGTGCTTGTACATGATTGGATGATAGAAGTCAGCAGAACGTCACTTTAAATACTGCACTAAGGGAAAATTCCCTTGCAAAGTGATCAGCTTATTTGCTTTTAGTAAATCTGTTGGAAATACAACAGCTTATGCTAATGTAATATTGTCTTTTGAGCACTAGATGATGCTGTAATGCAAGTCTAGTCCATGCTAATTTTCTTTATGCATACCTATCTATGATCTATATCTTTCCTGTTTGATGCTGTTTCCCTGTATATTCTGATGTAATGTTCTCCAAAGCAAGTAAAACTAAATTCAGCATTCCTCAAGAGCTAAGTGCCTTATCTAAACACATAACCAACAAAATGACCCCCCCCCCTTAATAATATCAATGTTTGCAGGAATTACCAACACACACAACACACACTGACATATTAGAAACTTCAGGGCCCCGGTGCAAGAAACCATGAAGGAACCCCCAACCTCCCACCACCATGGGAAGGTACTTTAAACAGGCACTGTGTGGTTAACAGGAAGGCTGATGAGGTCCCCAGCAAGCGAGGGACCTCAGGCAGGCACCCCAGTTTAAAAATTTAGCGCCGGTGTTCTGTCAAGAATGCTGATCTAGTATCTGCGTTCTCGAGGAAACGAGATATCAATGAGGAAACAGGCATTTATTTACAAAGTATTAGTTTGTAATTGTTAATTGTGACTGTTAATAATATCCATCCATGACAGTAAATGATGGATGGCATATTATTAACGGTCACAATTAACAATTTAAACAAAATACTTTGTCAATAAATCCCTGTTCCCTCGATAATACTGGTCTGTGCGCAAGGGCAGATGCTTAGATCGTCAAATCTGACTAGGTCGGCGTTCTCGACAGAACACTGGTATCTGTGTTTAGTATCGGGGCATTTTCACGAGTACGGGTACTCATGAAAATGCCCAGTATTGGCACTGGTGCCTCCCTACTTAACAATATAATGTGTTGCTACTCTACATTGCTTTATAATCATTATACAGCATTGCAGAATATCACCTTGCGTCCAGGCGGGCGGGACTAAGTGGGGAGGGTCTTCTCCCACACAGCCTGGCGGTGCCTGCAGGACATTTTGCTTGGCAGATCAGCATATTGTACATTGTAGACAGCCTCCCCATCCCCACCGCACACCCGCCCGTACATGTCCCACTTCTAGTGCTGCGGGTGGCAGAGCGGCGGGGAAGTAGTGGCACTATCGGAGGGGGGAGGGGTGCTATGAGGGAGCTGCCAGCCATGTCCTTCCTCTCTGCCCCCCCCCACCCCCCAACAGGCAGAACGCCAGAGTCCGGTCGCAATTGTGACCGCTGCGACCCCGCGTAGTTCCGCTAGTGGGTCGGTGCCTCAAAGTATTTTACAAGACTCATCTGCCTTAAAGGGAATATGTAGTGGCTTTGTACCTGTTTTTTCTTCGTTATTATGCTTAGGACTACAAAACACAATTTAAAACATATAAGTAAAAAAGTAAATGTGAAATATTGCCTATAGATATATTGTTTTCTCCTTTTGAGCCATAGGTGGAGGACATGACTATTGCTGTGGTTTCTCTTTAGTAAAACAAGTAGTGCTCTGGAACTATTTTCCATGAATGTTTGTTTGTAAATCTATCTATCTATCTATCTATCTATCTATCTATCTATCTATCTATCTATCTATCTATCTATCTATCTATATATCTATCTATCTAGAGCCATTGTTTCCATTTTAAGGTTAACTTCATTTTCATCTAAATATAGTAATTTAAAAAAATCTATCTATGATCTAGACAAGCTCTTGATATACCCCTTGATGATGCCATTTGGAGACAGAAGACCTTCTCAGCACCCGGTTGCATGAGCGACCCTTTTCCCAAAAGCAGATTATTTACAGCACAGCAGTAGATGTTCAGAGTCAGAAGGGTGCTGGCACAATTGCTGGAAACAGGCCATCTCTTCAAAAAAGATAACCTGTTATATTGGCATATTTTTAGGTTGCTGGGTCAAGTAAAAATGTATAAAGTGCAGTTGTGCAATAAAGCAATTATGCTGGTTTGAATTACAGGGATGGACATCAAACTGTGTGTCTATACTTAAGCATGCCATTTTTCACAGCACAATGAAAAAATGAAGACACAATCTAAATTAATAATAAAAGTAATAGCCAGGGATGACCCTAGCTGCCTTGCCTTGGTTGCCAGGAGCTGGACATTCTTAGCAACTTAGGACGCTCTCGCCAGAAAGGGGTCAGCAAACACACCGGCCGCTCCTCCCACATGACCCAATAAGATGCCACCTGAGGCAACTGCCTCATAATAAATAAATTAGGCATACAATTTGCAGTGAGTGTGATGTCTCGAACGTTTCTATACAATGTGGCACTGTATGCTGGTGATATATAAATAAAAACATATCATCAGTATCAACTAGTACAGATTTACTTTAAATTGTGTACATGCACACACTCAGCTTCTTAATAAGACATACTGGTAACCGGATAAATTTTCATTTTCCTTCAACTGCCCAATAACATACAGGACACACAGCAGGTAAGTCAATGTAAAGCACTTAATTCAGTGGCATTATCCATGTCAAGTGGAAAATGTTGCCTGGCAAGGTTGAGAGGCCATGAGATTGTGTTAAGCTACACTCATGAAAATGACTGGCTTGGCTATTTTAGTGTAAGTGTCTGAGCATTTTTTCAGGTTGTAATTTTCCTGTTCTGTTATGTGTAAAGGTGACCGCTCAGCACTGGGTCCTCAGCAGTTTCCACTCGACAGCTAATCAGGTTGATTCATTTGGTGAGGTGGGCAGCAATCTGTATCTGCTGCTTAAGAAGAGCGCTGAGCGCTTGCACAGCGCAGTGGGCTTTCTGTGTACAACAAACAGCAACTTGACTTTTGCCATTTTCTCCCTTATTCTTATGTAGTCATTTTCAGCTGTTTGTAAAAATTGTGTTTTGCTTCTGGCTGCTTGGAAAATTAATTTTGGGGCTCTACAAAAAATTTGCTAAAATCACTAGCCCTGTGCAAACTACTCAAACCGTCATTGATTATTTATTATGCTTTTCTGAATATCTACCAAACTTTAATCATATATTTGTGCATCTAGGGAATATGCCAACTCGTGCTTACTGTGGAAAATAACAGAGGATTGCAAAGCGTTTAAATGATTGTCTACCAAAAACTGATATTTTTTCAAATAGTCATTTAGAACTTTTTAAAGAAAAACAAGCAACGTGTACACAAGTATTGGTAATAGAACGTTAGACATGAGACGTGGTATACAAAATTGTAGAAAACACTTATTCAGTCAAGGTGAGTCCCCCCTAAGCATTTCAGTAAATGTATGAGTTGCAAAGGATTGAATCTACATTTCTAAAGGGGGGGAGGCAACATTTTTTAACGTCTGATGTTTGTACATTGGTAGTGGGATGGCCTAGGTATCAGCTAAGGAAGGGTGGGGTCTGGGAATTTCATAACTGTTACAGAACTACAACACTGCCTCAAAAATGTCTCCCTTTATGGGACAATGTGAAGGTGGGACTGATTGGAATAGTATGAGATTATAGAGCAATTAAGGAACTATAAAGAAAACAGTAGGGATACTGTATAAAGGGACTGGGAAGTGCAAAGAGGGAAGGAGGTCAGGAAGAAGAATAACGTTTAGTTGTAAGCGGGGAGGGGGACTGAGCTAAAGGAGAAGGCGTTAACTTTGGAATCTTAAGGAAGCTTTATAGTCTGTGGCAAAACTTATATTTACGTTTTAAGTGGGCACTTGTATTTTCCCTGCCTAAATCTTAATAAGCATGCATTTCTGACTCCTTCCACTTTGTTTTGCAGTTGAGCAGAAATGGTTACCTCATGGAAACATTCGACCAGTTGTGCCTTCTAGAGAGCTTGCCAACTTATGATTTAACCTGTGAACAACTGCTGAGATGTTGAGGAAGAAGGAAGTGAGAGGAAATATCCCCAGTGGGGTCACAGAACTAATAAAAAACCTACCAAATGATCCAACCCACCCCTAATCTAAAACTAAAGCTGGTCATTAACTGGTAGATTTTTGTACGAATCTGTATAAGAAAAATAATTTTAGAAATTTGATAATGCCATCAGAAACTACTCTTCACCCTTTTATGAATAACCCTGTATGTGTTCAAATCTTGTTCGAAAAAAATGTTTCATCCTGCTCCATCAATTTTTTTGGTCATTATGTGTGAAATTGATCATCAATTTGACCCTAAAAACTATTGGTAAAGCAAATGAATATTCCTAAAACAATTAATTATTTCTGACTTAATTCCTCTGGTGTATGGCCAGCTTAACCACCACCCGTCCATGGACGGGAGTCTTTTAGGAGCAGGAGGGATAGCAAGCAGTAGATATATTCAAAAAGTGTCAAAAAAACGGCCACAAAGCATCTTGGGGCGGGCGCATGCTCAGTTCAGATTTTCGGCCGGGAGACGAGGAGAGACACAAGGTAAGTATATGGACTATACAATGCAAGGCTTTTCGTCATGTCTTTACATTGGGCAACAGTGCCCAACACAGCCCAAGGGGGCTGGTGTGAACAAGTCCTAATTGTTTTTTAATAATTTATTTTTTTAACAAAATTTTAACTTTTTTTTATACACAGTTAAACATTAGTCCCAACAGGGTGTCCAATTTGCCCATCATGTTGCACTAACAAAGACTGCCAAGTAATAAATAACCTGTCCATAAAAAGATTAATTTTAAAGCTTAATTATTTATAAAATTAATCAGTAGGGCCTTTTTAATTAAACATTAATCCCAGCGGGGCGTCCAAGCCCCCGTTGGGTTGTAATAGCAGAGACAGCAGGATAATAAATAAACCAAAACTTTTTTGTGTAAAAACATTTCTATGAAAATATCTGCTATCTAGTAAACAGAAACTCTTTTAATTAAACTTCCATGCATAGCAGGGAGCACAGCTCGCAGGTTCACACCATTTTCCAGGCCAGATCTAGGATACATTTTGGGTCCGGAAGCAATCTGGTCTGGTCTGGAGATGATCCGGACATGGTGTGAATGTGCCCTCAGAGCTGCTCAAATGATCATAGCCAGGGACAACCTGGGCAACAATGCCTTTCCACTTCTCCATCTTCCTATTATTGTTCTTAAATTGCCTATGCAATCTAAGAAGCATACAGCTCTGGGCAAGCTTCCACGTGTTCTACAAAAACTAGTTGTCCACTTCATCCATCATGGTTCCCTAAGGGCCCATTCACACCACCTCCAGATCACCTCCAGACCAGATTGTTTCTGGACCTGAAATGCATCCCAATGTTTCCCTATGCTCTTCTTGGCCTCAGTTCACACCATCGCAGTCAGTTCCAGACCAGAAAAATACTTCATGTCACTCTTTGTCTCATCTGGAACGCATCGGAACGTGCACAAACGCGTAAAAAACGCAAAAGAACATACCGGAACGCAACACAATGGGGGGCTGTCTTGGATGATCTCATCACCCCTGAACTTCCTGCTTCTGTGGAGAGAGAGATTTGTGAAGATAGAAACCATGATGGCTGAAGTGGACACCAAATTATTTGTAGAACTTGTGAAAGCCTGCCCAGAGCTGTGTGATCCGAGGCATGGGCAATATAAGAACAATAATAGGAAGATGGACAAGTGGAGAGTTATTGCTGCCCAGGTTTTCTATAATCATTTGAGCAGCTCTGAGGTTCAGCTGTCCTTTTGACACATGAAAATCTTTTCGATTCCCTTGTATGTGGGACATTCCATTTTTGTTGAGAGCACCCTCACTGGAGCCTTTTGATTTTATCCCATTCTGGCTGATCTTCTGACTATATGAAGCCAGTGCCTCACCTGTGCTTGTTCTGCACTTTTCTCAGTTACACTGTTACTAGCTCTCACTGTGAACTACAGAACACCTCTCTCTATCTTATGGAGAAAAAGAGAGGTAGATGTGTTTTGTAGTCCTGTGCTCCTATGCTCAGACAGTCTCCCGCTATAAGATACTGGCTCCCGACAGGCAGAGAAACATTGTCTCCTGGAAAGGTTTACTCTGCTCGATCTAGCAGAGCAAACCTTTCCCTGCTATCTGTTTTTTTGTTGTTGTTGTTTTTTTACATCGGGGCCGCCGGACACCGTCAGTCAGAGTAAAGAAAAAGACAAAAAATAAAAAATAACACAGCATAGGAATGAATAGCTAGGCTTCTATTGGCTTTTTCAATTTGCAATAGCCAATGGCAGACTGGCTATTGCATCCGCCCACTGCTGCTGTCAATCATCAGAGGTGGATCTGAGGTTCACCATCAGGTCCTCCTCTGCTGATTGACAGCAGCAGTGGGCGTGTGCAATAGCCAAACTGCCATTGACTATTGCAAATTGAAATAGCCAATAGCAGCCTAGCTATTCATTTCTATGCTGTGCATTGTTGTTTTTTTATTTTTTTTATTCTGATGGCAACAGGTGTCAGAATACAAACAAAAAAACAGCAGATAGCAAGGGAGGCAATAGTTTCTCTGCTATCTGCCATCATTTCAGGGAGGTGCCCTCTCCTCCATCCCACCCCCACCGCTACTGCCAGGCATCCCAACCTGAAAACTTGTTTTCAGGTTGGGATGCCTGTATGCTCCTACATAGATACATTACGGTGAGTAATGTGTTACTGGCAGGATCACCAGATGAAAATAAGGTAAATAAAAGAAAACCGATGCACCCGCTCCACATCTAAGGTCTGGTAAGCTGCAATATATTACATTTCTGTCCTTGGGTTTAGATACACTTTAAATGTAATTGCATTATTTAAAGTGACCACTTGGTGGCAACCATCAATTACATATTGAACACTTGAAAGTAAAGGAAGTCTTCATTGTTAATGAATCTATAGCACTGCTTCACCAACTTTTACACTTCTAAATATATTACAAAATACTTTTTTGTCATTGCAGTAAACCTTTTATTATACAATTTTATTCTATTTTTTACCAGATTTGTGAGCGTATTTGCGTACGTGGATTAGTGCCCTAAAAGACCTTCACATCTCTGATAGAATTCCATATTAGCTTCTGCCAAGATAATAAAGCATTGTATTAACTAAACCTAGGGGCTATACTTTTGTTAAGCTTGGCAGCTTTCCCCAGATTGAGCTAAATTGAGATGAATTTATATGATCACTATCTAAGGTATTAGTAAAAAACATGGTCATTTTCACAGCAAAAGTGTAAACTAGACAATTTGATTAATATCAATTTAACCCTTAAGCAAGAAGAAAATCTGGTGGAAAAGAATGACATTATCTTGTCATTTGACATTTTTATAATTACTGTATTTTTCACACATGGCATTAACAAAACAAAACAAAATCCCTTCTCACTTGTTTTAGATTTTTTAAATAAAAAATATTGACAAGTGTCATCCGTTTTTTTTTTTTCTTCTTTTATCTCAGCACATTCAAGATGCGTCCGAGAGAGATTCTCTGTTGCCCTTGGGTAAGTAGTCATGCAATGTGAAGGAATAAAGCAGATTTTAAGCTGTTGCCTGTCTTGCTAATGTCCTTTTTACCGAAAGAGTCAACAGATGACAAATGTCAACAGTTTTTGCTACATAGCAGTCGAGATAAAAATAACATTTCATTGGGTTGAACAGGAGAGGCCTGTGCTGTGAAGCTAGGAATTGTATTTTTAGCACTATTTTCATTTTGTATTTAAAGAGGTTGATTCATTGTATGTTTAGAGTATGTTCACTTATTTTACTTGGAATACCCAATCATGTGCAAGAAAATAAAATAAAAAAACAGGATTTTTTAGGTTGGATGCAGCAATAACACATCATACATAGATCAGAGTGTGTATTAATAATGTGTTTTTTTTTATCTTTTGACCTTACAAATTACGAAATGTTTATTTTAAAATGTTCTGAATCCTATGTTATATGCTTTTAGTGCTGGTCTGGCTCAGTCACACTAAAGATGTCTACTTTTCCCACATGTGCCCATTTGTAGCATGTCAATATATTTGAACACTAGTCCTAGAGATGCACACCTTTTAGTTGGACTGCAGACTTGCTTTTTTTCTTCATTTTTATGTCTTTATTAGGCCACCTGGCTTACTATATTTTAAGTTGCATGGAAATTAGGGGGAAATCAAGAGGATGGGGGCAGCAGAAAAAACACGGTGCACATTACTGATATCTGGAAAACAAGAGTGCATTGCTTGTGTTATTTCCAAGAAAGTTTTTGAATCTTTATTCATAGTCATCACATAAATAGCCTACATTGCTGACGTTTGCTTAGTTCATCATAATGCCTGTTGCATACAATACAGACCTGAATAGCTCTACATACACATATTCAAAGAAGCTTTACTATGTGCTTACCTCTGTACCACATTAGAGCACAGATTGCTGTGGTTGGTGATGGTGCAATACCTGTTAATTGTATGGATCCCTGAGCTTCAATGCCACCAAAAAGTATTTTTGCATAGTCATAGATGGAGAGTGAACCAACCATCATTCCAGTGGCATCTCTCTGGGATTTTCATAAGAATAAAAGAGAAAATTCACATGGCATAAAAATGCCTACTGCTAGTATCACTTCACCCATTTAGTTGATGTTTCTAAGAGAGCATAATAAATGTTATTATAGTATTTCTTAATCTATTTTTTAAGATTTGTGTTACACAAAAGTGTACTTTATCATTATCTCATAATTTGCCAGACTTTTGTACCTTTCTGTGCATGAACAATGTAAAGTTTCCTGTGACAATGGAGCATCTGTGCCATTGACGCACTCATCGTTACCTGGGAGAAGCAGTTAAAGTAACAGAACTCAAAGAAAAAGATCTAAGAGCTGAAATGTATTTGAGGCTGGATGGTACAACCTTTCATCTCTAAAGCCAAACAGATGTTCATAAATAACCGTCCCTATACCAAATCCAAATAATATGCAGTGTCAGAAATCTGAGAATATTCATATGTGTTCATGTATTGGTATAATGGAAAACCAATAATCAACTGGTGGATGCGTATTTATTTTAATCAAACCTAGGAAGCACTGATGCATTAGAATTGTCATATTTATTTCACAGAAGCAACTTGAATTAAATAAGAATTCCAGGAAATGTAACAGAAGCAAATCGAAATTTTAACCCATAAAAAGCCAAGAAACCCTAACCCAAATAAAAACAATTTAAACTATGAGGCATTTTTAAAATTCTTTTTAGCTTATGCTATGTGAATGGGGACATGTAACAAATATATAATAGGCCAATACGGCTGAGAAAGCGAAAATACACTTTAAATTCAGACTGCAGGCCTCTCTTGCCCATTGAACCTAACACCATCTTAGAGAGATGTTGGCACTGACTTTCTAGTTGGTCTTCTCCGCAGTTAGCAGCAAGGCATCATGAGAATACGTGCCTGATGTCATACCAGAAAGGCGATTACATTCTGTCACTATATGGATGCTGTAAATGCAGAGGAAATTTAAAAAAAATGTCTTTACATACACTTTAATGCTTTTCTTTGCAGCCATGGCTTTGGTTTAAATAGTGACAGGGTCTCTTTAGGAACATCATTCAGGTGCCATTACTAATGGGACACATCACGTGGGCCTCTTCCTTTTAGGCCCCGTTCTCACCAGGGCATCGTGGTAATGCACGTTCCTACACGTCCATGGGACTTTGTTTCCTGTGTTTGTCCCCATTGATTCCCATTGGGTCACTGGAGGCACCCCAAGCGGGGAAAAGTTGTACAGGTCGCAAATTTGGTGAAATGCATTCCACTTTTTTCCCACACATTTGTGCTTGTTCTCACATGCACAAGCGCGCAGGGAAAAACCATGTTTGCTTGACCACGTTTGGGGTTGCATTACCTTGTAATGGCAACGCAAGCACGTTCTGCCTTTGTGCACATATTGAAAATGCACGTTGAATTTGACGCACGTTCACAATATGCCCTCGAGTGAACGGGGCCTACAGCTGCTTTCCTACATAGATAGAAATCTTTTGATTGTTGCTGGATGAATTCTTTTTCAAAAATAACATATCATTTATCCGTCTTCCCAACAACAGTGAACTAGAAGGTCTTATATAACAAACAGATTAAAAGGAAAAGATAGAGACTTGCATTGCGGTCTTGTCCACTTGGTGGCTTAACAAGAACATAGAATAAAATGTTCCTATTAATGAAGTTAAACTTGCATTGCATGCTTTTGTGTGGACTTCTGTTTAAAGCAAGTGGTTTCAAACAAGCTTTCAATTGGCAAATAGCGTGATAGCACATCTGTTCCGCTGAACACTTTAGAACAGGATAGAACAAAGTAGTTAGTGGCATTATGGTTTATGTACTGAAGTAATGAGTAATATTCTGTGAATTTCAAGCTTTTTTCGCTTTCATGCAGCTGTGGATGAAGACTCCCAAACAAATGGAAGTGGTTGATTAAACAAGGTATCGGTAAAATAAAGTGGATGTGTTACTTTTTTTCCGCCATCTGCTGTCTAACATATCCAATTAAAATACAATGTGCCTCTTATAATGGCAGAATACATTGGCTACCAGCCGTTGAAATCTGACAGGACAATATAATTTCATTATCATCAGCCATTGTAGAGAACAGAGTAAGAAGATGGCATGAAAAAATAAGAATGTATTCAGTCTTTTGTCATAGGAAAAAGTTGCTGTGAAAAATCTAGTTGATAAAGTTGAACTCCAGGCAGACAGCTAAATACACAGGACCTATATGATCTGCAAATCCATCCATTCCTGAGATCTACTCATCCCTGGCAGATAGCAGAGCCAGGCTGGTGACCTGAGACATGTTCAAGTTGCTGAGTGCTGTGAGTGTTGATTTAGCAAACCGCCGCTGAACACTGTGCTGCAAGTCAGCGCTCAGTACTGCTAACTTAGAATTCGCAACGGAAGTGAATGTGGATGCAGAGAGTTGAGTGTGATGGACAAGGTGGGGAAAGAGCACCAGAGGCCATTGTAACTGTGGGCACACCTGGCAGTGCTGGAGAAAGGTGCCTGGATCTTGAGGAAATCAATTCCGTGTTGGAACCTACAATGTAATGTTTTGGTGGACGAGATCAACAAATATTCGTTAGAAAATGGCATTTATTAGTCAGAAATACAGGGGTGTCCCGAGGCTGGATGTCACCCGGAGCAGAGACTGGGTGACACGGTGGGATGAGGTATGCCACCAGGTCCCCTTCTCTCTCCTGACACAGTCGGGCTCTCAGGCCATGACATAGTGCCCAACCTTTTAGAGGGGTTGACACCAAAATGACTGTCAGTCTCATTTTGGTGTCACCTCTCCAATGGTGTCACCCAGGTCTGGGCCGCACCCCCCGCACCTCCCTTGTTACACCACTGCAAAAATATTATCCTACGACATTTTGCTTAGCACTGTGCAGCCGAAGCATTCAGTGAAGCTGCTGCAGCCAACTGAAGTACTGCAGATCGCACTTGTCTGAGGAACTGAACACGCCTCTGAGTTTTCTCTGCTGCAAATAAGAAATGCAGCTAGGTCACCTCCGTGCACACAGCCTCTAATTGGATGTTAGGGTAAAGCATCAGTTTATTAAGCTTCTCCCTCTGCTATCTCCTTCTGTCAGCATGTCCTTTGTCAGTATATTTGTATGCAGCCCACCAGATTGGATAGCTTTCAGTAGTGACCTTCCCTCTCCTAGAGAAAGTTTTAATGTACAGTAATTTACAAGAGGTTGATAAAAAACAGATTACAGTACTTGCATTTAAAATTATCTTTTTGATTTTCAATGAATTAACAAATGCATCTGTTTTATTTTTATATCTGCCTGTGGATCAGCTATTGCTTTTTTCTTACTCTATAATGTTTCCTTTATCTGTGCAGCCGGTCATTGGTACATTTAAGCCTGGTTTACACCTGGGCGTTTTACAGCGCGTTCCTACACGCTGTAAAATGCACAACATGTGAAAACCAATGATTGCCTATGGGTATGGTTCCCACCCGGGCGTTTTATAGCGCGAAGGTGCACGCTGCAAAACGCCCTACGCCCAAAGAAGTACAGGAGCTTCTTTTGGGCGTTTTGCCGCGCGTTTCCATTGGTATTCCCGGGTGTGAATCGGGGTTAACAAAGCGGAAACCCGGAGCCACACTCGGGAATACAGCATACGGGTCTTACCACGGGAAGTTTAAAAGTGAAACTAATAAAAAAATATATATATATATTTTTAAATAGAGAAAATAAAGGAAAAAAAATCATACCGCCAGTGAAACGCGCGTTTCACTGAACGGAAAAACGCGCTAAAAAACGAGCTGAAAAAATATGCTCAGGTGTGAACCCAGCCTCAGGGATGAACATGCTATAGGTTACAGAACTGGACCTCATTTTCTGAGTGTGCATTTATTTCTATGTTAGTAGCCTATGGCAAGCATTATTAGTAGATCAAAGATAGAGACAGCTAAAGATATACTGTATGTATGTATATATGTAAAAAATTGACCCCCCCCACCCCTTTAGACACCCTATTGGTTCTTTAAAATTATAAAGGACCTTGTTAGGTAGATTTTGGAGGTGGGGCATCTGTGGCTCTACTGATAATTTTGACATGCGGTTTTCACCAAAAGTAATGTTTGCTCCTGCAGCTTTCATAATATGCTCTGTGTGAGTATGCATTTTGACCCATTCCTGAAGGCTGACCAAAGAACCTGTAAAATGAAGACATCACCCCCAACCACCCCAGCACCTCAGTTCAGATCAATGATACAGAGGCATATGTTCTCCCCCAAGCTATGATGCTGTGGTGGTATAGGCCAAGAATCTGGCTGTGTGGTCTTGCTGGGGTGCTTGGATTATAAGACTGGTTTCTCAGCATAACACACAGTTCCTATATATGGGAAGTATATCTAATTAAATAATGTATGTATTTCAATTGTGTATTTAGCTACTTGCCTGGAGTTTAGCTTTAACTGTATGTAGATTCTCCATTTTTCTTGCTGCCAGAGAATCAAACAGCAATAATTTGGTTTTTATTCTTGCAAAAGCAAGATTGTCAATACAGTTAGAATAGAATACAATTATTGTCAATATTGTATAATTGTATATAATACAACTATGTATTACATACAGTATATAGAATAACAACATAATATAATATTTTGGGGTCAAATTAATTAGACCGTTCAAATCATTATTTATGGCTAGCTGTAGTTGCCTCAGTAGGTTGTCAGTATTTATGCTGATTCATTTAATAGCCAGCATTGGTAGACTTCATAAATTGCATACAGTTATTTATCAACACTTTGGAATAATACAACCAGGGTAATCATAAAATTCATTTTCTGCTTACTTTTATACAAGGTACAAACTGCAAAAGAAGAAATCTCAGAAGTAATTTTAGAAAAGTCAATAATATTTTCCACATGTTTTCATTCTGTAATATATTAATATGCAGGAAAGACATATGGTACTACAGTTTGGGGACACCTCCTCCACAGAATATGGTAGAGAGATTAGTTTTAGATGTATCTGCTGTGCTGAAAACAAATACATTGTATATTTCTGGATATGTAAGCTTGCAAGCAGTATGTTTACTCTATGGTTATTATTGTATAGTCCTGCATATGCTATGATGTACCTACCATTGTGCTACAGCAACTTTATTGCACCATTCAGTCATGCATTATACATAATGTAGTTTTTTCAGAGGACACAGTTTGATCAAAATCTATAAACACTATTCAGGGGGACTTGATTGCACCAGGGCACATACATTAATGGTCAAGGTTATATCTGCAGGGAGTGTCTTTCTTTCTTTCCTTCTATCTATCTATCTATCTATCTATCTATCTATCTATCTATCTATCTATCTATCTATCTATCTATCTATATTTTATTGTGTTGCTTAGTGATGAGTGAATCGGGCAGATTTTTTCCTTGCTTTTTTAAGGGCGAATTGGCAAGCTTTTGTTAAAAAAAAAGGGGAATGGGAAGCTAGGCACTTAACACAATGGGGGACGAGTAGTATTCAGCAGGATGAGAGGGTCTTGTAATGTGGCTTATAGGAAAGTACACAAATCCTTATAAATAACACACTTGGAGGATGCCTTAAAACTGCACGTGAAGATAAGAGTGAATCTGTCATTTGCAATTGTTGTAGTGGTGGGTTAAGATTCTCAGGCGTGTAATTCTACAATTGCTGGATAACGTGATTGAGGTTGGTTTTAAATTAGGGAACAGTGAATATTGGTTTTTTTTTTAACGGTATGAGTGTTTTTAGTTGCTATTTCCTTTCTGTGAATGAGCAACAATTTCTGATAACTAATTCCGATAGACTGATGTGAATGTGTAAAATTGTTAATGCTATATAAATACCTGTAATAAATTAATAAAATCAGCTGCCTTACCTTCTAAATGATTTTTAAGTATCTCCAGCCTCTTTTGTGGTAAAAGCAATTCTGCCAATTAGCATGACCCGTCCCTGAAACTCCGTAGGTGACTGCAGCTGAGAAACATTTGCCCTTGTTCAATTTTCAAGGGGTACGTCAAATCCTGTTTGAAATTCAAATTTTCAAGAGAGAGGCAAGCTATTGTCAAAAAGGGCATGGGAAGCCAGGCAATGCCATGGGGGACATTAAACAAAGCAAAAAAATATCATACAGAGGAAAGAGGGTTATTTTGATGCAACTTTAAGGCTAACATGATAAATACCCCAATCCTTTAAATGAAATGCTCAGGAGATGACTTTAAACTCTAAGACTGTATGTGGTGTTACAGACCAGTACAAGTTTCACAGACAGTGTCATTGACACCATATTCTGGCATCAAATATTTTGCATGTGTAATTGATTGATTTTTTTACTTTTACAATTAGCTTGGCTTAAATACAGCAGCAGTACCCCAATCTGATTCATTTCAAAGTACAATAGGCCTGAATGATTTGGTGGAAGTAGCTACCATTGTTTTGGACTTGGTTCCAAATTTAGATCGGATCAAAAGTTCCGTACTTATATCTGCCGCCTGGCCTGATTCAATAGAGTATACTCTCGGAGATAAAAATGAAATCACGCCAACTCAGTCAGTGTTAAAATCACTTTTGTTTTTATTGTTCTCCTTTTAATCGTTTTATTTAACATGTGAACGTGTATATTTAAGCGTAGCATTGCAGAAAAGTATTTTAGTTTATATATTCTAGCTTATCATTGGTTAGATCCATTTATGCATAATTTCCTTCATCTTGGGTGTAGTCTCGAGAGGAGGCGCCAACTTGGTTCCTATTTCTACTGCGTACTTCGGATCTGGGGGGGGGCTTAGCACCAATTTCTGAGCAAGGTTTTGAGGAAGGCAAACGAGCAAAAAGCAAATTAACATATATATTACAATTGTCTATTGAGATAGGCATTTTGTCATAATTGTACTTAACCACTTCCATTACAGTCCCCCCTAAAATGACTATTTCAAATGATGATTTTTCCTGTCCCTTTACCTATCACCTGGCACACACCCCGGAACTCTTTTCTTAACATGCATAGGGGCCGTCCGAGGGGCTAATCCACCTCTGGTCCCGACATGTTGGTATGCACTGTCAGGTGGTCTCTGTCCCTACTCTTACTAATCTAAAGTGTTTGTGGTATTATATTTGGGGAGACACAGATTGTAATGGGGAATGTGGTTTCTCATCTTCATTCAGGTAGGTGTCCTCTTCTACCTGAATCATAGTTGGGGTCAAAGTAGTCTCATCAACCACCTTGGTCATCAGCTTTCTGGCATAGGGGATTACACAGCAAACTACTAGGCTGATGAAGGTCAGAACAATGAGAATCACCACACCAACTTGGGCCAATGCTTTCTGCAAACCTGTCATCCAATGAAAATATTGGTCCCACGGATCTGTGATACCTGAATTCTTCTTTAGTTCCACTGACAGACTTTCTAGTTTCTTAATGGCTAGGGTAACTTTACCATTTGGGCCAGTGTTGTCTGGGATGTAAGTCCAGCAGGTGCTGGTCTTATCTATCATGGTGCAAACCCCTCCTTTCTCTGCCAATACCATATCCAGAGCCATCCGGTTCTGGAAAGTCATTTGGGAGGTGGCTTCCAACTGTTCTGCTATTCCCTTAAGCACATCTCTAGTGTAGTTGACAAACCTTTGTTGGTTATAATAGATGTAATTTATCCAATCTACGTTCTTATTAATAGTGATTATTGGTATTAGGGACTCAAACCCGGCTTTTACTTGGTCTCTGGCTTTAAACTCATCAGGAACCCCCCTTGGGACTCCAATGGCATCTATATACACATGAGGATCAAAGCTTCCTGGAGGGAAGGGAAGCTTCCCGTTTC
Source organism: Nanorana parkeri (assembly GCF_000935625.1). Classification (NCBI taxonomy): domain Eukaryota; kingdom Metazoa; phylum Chordata; class Amphibia; order Anura; family Dicroglossidae; genus Nanorana; species Nanorana parkeri. Next base: position 724,876 of record NW_017307110.1, on the reverse strand, counting down.
CTGTGCCCAAATGTGGTCTGGCGCTGCCACAGACGTAACAATTAGTCTGGTTATGCTGATTGGCGCTATACCTCATCCATTCGAGCCAGAGATTGACCTCTGAGAATCCAGTCTCGGCTGCCATAGTGTCCTCGAAGGTAGGGTCCGCCATTGCCATCATATCCCTTAAAGTGTGTATATGAGGCTTCAAAGGATTGGGTAGGGGTTGCTCCTGTACTGGCTGCCATTCATTACTGTTGTACATATCCTCCAATCGGAAAGATCCTCAATGGCCCGACTCACCTCCCCCAAACCACCATCCCAACACATACACACCCTGATCTGAGGGGCTCGGGTTTTGTATGTTCAGAACACGCATCATACCGGGCCCTGGCTTGGTGAGAGCGAGACGGGCCAGTAAGGGCTCTCCTTTTTTATCTCTACTGTCATAGGCTGGCTGGGGTTTATATCCCCAGGGTGTCCCTGTGTTCCAGGCTGCTGCTCCCCAATAATCACAATTCTTTCCCCATGAACCCTTGGTGACACAGATATACCCCTCTCCATGGCCTGTTGTATACCACTTTGTTCTGTCGGAATAATTAGGGCAGGTGAGTATTTTACAAGGGTGAAAGTTGTATGTGGCCACATGTGTGTTGGAGGAATTGTACCAAAAAGTGACTAGCCCAGCTTTCTGTGCCCAAATGTGGTCTGGCGCTGCCACAGACGTAACAATTAGTCTGGTTATGCTGATTGGCGCTATACCTCATCCATTCGAGCCAGAGATTGACCTCTGAGAATCCAGTCTCGGCTGCCATAGTGTCCTCGAAGGTAGGGTCCGCCATTGCCATCATATCCCTTAAAGTGTGTATATGAGGCTTCAAAGGATTGGGTAGGGGTTGCTCCTGTACTGGCTGCCATTCATTACTGTTGTACATATCCTCCAATCGGAAAGATCCTCAATGGCCCGACTCACCTCCCCCAAACCACCATCCCAACACATACACACCCTGATCTGAGGGGCTCGGGTTTTGTATGTTCAGAACACGCATCATACCGGGCCCTGGCTTGGTGAGAGCGAGACGGGCCAGTAAGGGCTCTCCTTTTTTATCTCTACTGTCATAGGCTGGCTGGGGTTTATATCCCCAGGGTGTCCCTGTGTTCCAGGCTGCTGCTCCCCAATAATCACAATTCTTTCCCCATGAACCCTTGGTGACACAGATATACCCCTCTCCATGGCCTGTTGTATACCACTTTGTTCTGTCGGAATAATTAGGGCAGGTGAGTATTTTACAAGGGTGAAAGTTGTATGTGGCCACATGTGTGTTGGAGGAATTGTACCAAAAAGTGACTAGCCCAGCTTTCTGAGTAATGGCAACCTGTCGTGCTTCAGCAGAACAGAGTATTAGTATTAGAAGGATCATGGTTCGTTCCCCTCGGGCACGAAGATCTTCTTGCAGTGGCAGGCGTGAATCCACGAGTTCTTTCCGGCCACCTTCACTGACATGGCGGTTATTAAGAGGACTTGGAAAGGACCGTCATATCTTGGTTCGAGGGAATGTTTGCGTACAAATGTATTCACCAAGACCCAATCACCAGGGACCAGCCTGTGTGTTCCTGTATCTAACTCAGGATCTGGAATGGAAGAAAACACTTGTGCATGGATACGGGGTTAGTTCATGAGACGGAGCAGTCACATAATCAGTTAACACATCAGACTGGAGCTGTAACTGTTGTGGCAAATAACAGCCCAATCTGGGGGTTAGGCAACACCAAGGGCATACCTTGAATCTGTATAAATATTGACTCATCTTCCTTCTGCCAACTTACAATTTGTAGTGAGCAGGTCCAAAACACCATAACTAACCTAAAAGCTATAGGAAAAATTACTTGTAAAAAAAAGTCTGCATTCAACTTTGTTCAAATTAGCCAGTGGCAAAACTGTTTAATAGTACAGTTCATGAGCTTCTTTTTTCACTGTACTACACAGAATTATCTTAAAGGTTTATTAAACTGTAAAAATAGAATGCACAAAAACAATTCAAAAGCACAACCCTACATTCCCTAATCCCCCTCTCATCCCTGCATCCCCAGTCATTTTCTAAATTCTAAAAATATAGACTTCAGGCATGTGTTTGGAAGAAATTGCTTAGCATCAGGTCAGTGGGTGAGTGCTTGAATAGGCAGTTAATAGAAAGAGATGAGCCAGGTAATATCTTGCAATAAATTATCTGAGAGAAAAAATCCACAAATATTGTTCAGTGGCTGGACAGTATGTAAGAAGCTTGGCTAGGTCACAATAAAAAAGAGAGACATGAGGCAGGTTTTATTTTGAACTACAATTTAGAACTTATTATTTGAGATATAATATCTACATATATTGATCAGTAGCAGAACATGTAAGCAGCTTAGTTAGGCTGCAGTACAACAGGGAGGGATGAGGCAGGTTTTATCTTAAAACAAGAAATTAGAACATATTATTTATTATTTTCTGTATTGTTTGTTATTGATGCACTGGTGGTTGCATCAATACCAAAAAAATGTCTGCTTTACCAGTATAATTTTCCTTCCAGGGACTTGGCAGCCAATTGTATTTTTGTTACATATTTATTTTATAGTCACGGTAATGGGGGCATAGCTGCAGGGGGGAAAACCCACAGCCATAGGCTGCCCTTCCCTCTACAGCAAACAGGGCAGGCTGCAGAAAATTAAGGGGGTAATTTTACAGCCGGGGAAGGCAAGCCTAAAAGTAGAAGTAGAGGTGCTGCCACACAGAGGTAGTAGCTGCTGAGCTGAGCTTTGCTAATATGACTTCTTCCTCCTTGTCCCCTTCCTCCACTTTTTCCTCCCTCTACTTCTCCTCCCTATCCTCCATCATCTCTCACTTCTTCTTCCCCTCCTCCACCTACACCTCCCTCTCTTTCTACTTCCTCCCCAGTTTCTCCTTAACCACTTCCTTCTCCTCCTTTTCCACCTCGTCCTAATCATCCTCCTCTTTTGTCTTTTACCCTTTTTCTGCTCCTATGTGAATATTGCACAAGGAGAGGAAATGGGGAGCTGTGTGTTTTGTTTTTCCACTCCACCAGTGGCTCATTATCTAAGACACCTGCTACTGATTAAATGAATACACTTTATTATATACATTTAACCAATAAAACACCAAACACTTTTCTTCTGTTGCTGCCACTGCTGTCAACTTTTCTGCCTCCTGGCACATTGCCTCCTTTTTCTTCCCCTTCATCCATGTGCCATAAAATAATTTGACCCCCTCAAATCCAAACAGAGCTGATGCTTAATTTTCTTGAAAAAGAACTCTCTGCACCTCCTGTCTCAAAATTTGGCCTCACTGCCTTGTGTCTCAACATTGAGGACTTGTCTTGAAAATGTGGTGCCAGTGGCCATTTTTCCCAAACCTTAGGTGCTAAGTCTAAGGAAAATATATTTGCCTTGTTTGTGTCTACAGTTTGGGCTGTTCTACCTGGATATGTTACAATACCACCTTGCTGCTGGTAAAAAAATTTTGAAGTGTGTCTGATCATCATCCTTGATCATCAAAAGACATGCCTTGTGTTAAGCTTTTTACCTCTTCAACCTGTTCACAAAACTGCCTCATCATTTTTTCATGAAGCCCAACTCTAGGGGAAAGAAAGTTTTCCCTTGCAGTGGGGCATGCTCCCACACTGTGAGTGCTAGCAGCTTGTTTATGCCTAGATAATTCCAGGTATTTCCAAAAGACAATTAGTCAGGAATCATAAGTTAAGGCAATATAGGACAGAAAGGGAAAAATGGTGGGAGCCTAACTGAACCCTTTCTATGTATTACTGCAATGCTGTTAGGCTTCAGATACATTAACCACTTCAATTTAAATATGCTGGTATTTTTCTTTTTTTTACATATTAAATGCTGCAGCAAGGGTTATAATATCATCTCATACAGAGCACAATGGTCCTGGTCCCCAGTGGTTTAATACTCCCTCCTGCATACTGATTCAAGCCTTATCTATCTATCTATCTATCTATCTATCTATCTATCTATCTATCTATCTATCTATCTATCTATCTATCCACACTACCCGAAATATCCCCATAAAAGTACAATATACAAAAATAGTACCAGTTAAAAGGCAGGGGGAAGTATAGATTTAAAAAAAAAAAAATTACAGCAGTTTGTATGGTTAGGCAGTGACAATAATTACAAGTTATAACTCAGGGGACTGCCTCTGTGCTTCTCTGTTTATAAGCTGGCGCCCTTTCTACGAAGGTCAGTTCAATTACACTGAGGAGTGTAGCAGCTACTGTATGTACATAAAGGGAGTCAGCCGTTATCACATATCATGGTATGGGTGTCAGAAAAATCGTATCCCTCTAGATGTCTCCACCACATCTATTAGTTGCAGGTAACAATTATTTACATGAGGGAAAGGAGCACACACTTTCTAATAGATGTGACTTGTCACCATGAGCTGTGTTGATGTTATCTCAGATATTAGATATTGAATTTCTTTTAATGACTGCACACAGAAATAAATGTCATATTCTACTCATGAAAGTGACCTTAAAAGTTTCTGGACAAGTTATTGAAATAGTTTTGACTTCTCTGTTAATTTTGGCAACGTGAGTGATATGAATCACAGATGAATTCCTTGTTACTGAGTCTTAATGAACAATTTATTTTAGATTGAATTACTTTTGAAAGGTACATTGAGGTGGATTTTGTGCTCCCTTTGTAACTGTAACATAACATTAGTGATGATTTTTTGCAGCAAACAAATTTCCCAGATGCTCATATAATGTAATTACAAGGGTCCTGCAATCTGCCTTTGCTCTTTTTTTCTGGAACTCAGAACTGTGGCAATAGATTACTTGTGCGGGTGAAATCTGGCATTACAGTTTGATTATGCAGAAGAAAATATGTTGCAGGCATAGCCGAATAAGTTACTACTTTTACAATAGTGAAATAAGGGCCTTGCCATTTCTTACAAAGAATCTGTGTGATTGATACCTCCACTGTGTTTTAATTTAAAAAACTGTGAGTTTTGAACTCGAAAAACTTCCTGAACTTTGTTCAGGAAACAAACTATATTATGTTTACGTTCTGTATGGAAAAAGCCACAGGCTAACCCAGTCAAGAGAGTGTATTGGTGGGAGCCATCATTATGCAATGGTCTGAAAATGTTGTGCATTATGAATCTGAAAATCTTTAATTGTGCAAGGCCCTGAGGATGTTATTACAGTTTTCATCTATCCTAATTTGTAGGCAGCCTACATGTGTACTTATTATTTAACACAGAGAAGGTAATTGAATGAAAAACAGAGTATTCGGCTAGGCATATTTTAAAAAAATCCTGTATTTAAAAAAATGGACCTCAATGGACCTTCATACCGTGTGTACACATAAAGTCCACTTCCTTATTCAGCTGTCTTTGAATCTTGGGTTGCACTGATATGCAAGAATTTACCAGATTTCTTAGTTGACAGCCTGCCCTCCCCCCATTTCTAGGCTTCACTATTGGCCCATCAATGGGATGGATGGCCTTACAAGCAAACAATGAGTCTTAATATGTGAGGGTTGGTGGGGCCATGATAATAACAACCAGGAAATCAGGATGATATTTGCATGTTAGTGTGACCAGTAGACATGGACATTTTTGTTTTAATCTGAATCTGAATGCGAACGAAATTTTGTGAATTCGGACATTCGGATGCATCCGAATGTCCAAATTACAACGAGGCCGAATGCAAACAAATCCGATTGCTCTTTTAACAACATTTCAGACCATCCCAAATGTTGTTCAAAATGAAACTAAATTGGACATGTGAGTGTTTTCTGGCCAATCAGAAAACCCTGTCCGAAACTAAAATTAAATTCCAAAAGATCTGCGTCCGAATAACGAAATGAAGCAGTGTTCAGAACCGAAACCCGAAAGAAATATCCGAAATGAAACAAAGCAAACAAAACAATTTTTTTGCCGGCTGACATGACTAATGACCAACGGCTTTGGTGGAACTGAATAAGACAGTAGAAGTAAAGTGCAATCGCCTTGTGGTGCATGATATGCAGTGCCGCTGGTGGTTGAGATACTTGAGGTGGTTGAGAATTGAAGTTCCAAATAGTTGGCATTTCTCGCCACTTTAGTTTTGATAGGTTAAGTGTATAGCACCACTAACAGGTTTTACAACAAGAATTTATTTTTCTCTTATGTCACATTGACTAAGCTATCAGCACTTAACAAAATATATAGACTTAGCTTCTCAGTTAAAAAAAAATCATGCAGACCCAGAAACTTTTTGGGAATCTGGTTGAACTACCAGTATACTTTTGGATTGTAGCAGGCAACTGAGGCATCCAAATAAATATTTTGGAAAAAAGAGGAAGAACATTTTAAGCGACTCTGATTGTGAAGAAGAGCTTCTTCAATAGAAGACTATGAATACTTGTCTATTCAGTGGATGGCAAGTACCAACTCCTCTGTATTCCCTTAATGAAGCAAAGTCTATAGTATTCAACATTCGAGCAATGTTAAATGCCTGCATCTCCTGAAGCTTACTGTGGTTACCTCCTCAACCTTTACATCAATACAGGATTATGTATTTGCCACCCACCGGATAAGTTAGTACAGGGCTCAAAATTCCCACTCGCCTGCTCGCATTTGGCGAGTAAAAATAAGGTGAGGGCAAGTGGAAATTTGGGTCTCCAAGTACCGGTCCATGGGCCAACTCCAGCCCGCGAGCCGGTACTATGTGGCCCACGGCCAGCTGACATGTCAGGCACACGGTCACAGACTGCGTACCTGACTTGCGGGAGCAGCTCCACGGTCTGCATCTGTGTCGGATGCAGACCGCAGAGCAGCTGCTGTCAGCTCCGGCTTCCTTCGGCTGGAGCTCTGACAGTTCTGAGCTCTGGCCGAAAGAATGTATGTGAGCAGGATCGATCCCTGGTTATCTGGGGGTGATAGTGAGGTCTGCTGCAGACCTCTCTAATCACTCACAGATAAACCAGGGATCGATCCTGCTCACAGCCTCCTCCCTCCAAAGAAAAGGGGGGTATATTATTTTTTGTGTGTGGGGGGTTAATAAGGGGGAGGGTATTATTTTATGTGGGGGGTTAATAAGGTGGGAGCGTATTATTTTATGGGTGGGGGGGGGTCGATAATCAGCAGGTGTATGGACACCTTTAGTGTATGTGTATATTAGGCCCCATTCACACCTATAGTATATTTCAGGTGTGATTTTAGAGATTTTTGTGTCAGGAACTTGCGTTTTCCTGCAGCAGGAATCCCTAATCTGCCGTTTACAGGCGGCAACTATCATAAGATAAGAATTATCATAAGATTATTTAAGAGGGTGTGTTAAGAGGTGGAGTCAAGGCCGGGGCAGGGTAAGGGTTAGGTGGGGCAACTGGTGGCTAGTGACGCTTAAGGCCTGGCTAGTAGCTCAGGACTTGACATGTTGAGCCCTGAGTTAGTATATACACTCTTTTACTGTAGGGACCTTTTCTTTTGAAATCCTGGGAAGCAACAGAGTCACTGTAATTCTCCACACATATGGTACCCCTGGTGTAAATCAGACCCAGGAACTCAGTGCTGTATGACTACAATGATAAACAATAATCCACTGTGCTGCACATTTTTTTTTCTTTTTTTTTTTTAAATTGACAATTTTTATTGAGTTTTCTTTACAGTTGTTGCATACAAGAAATACACAAATAACCTAGAACATGAAATATAAAACATAGAGTAAGGTAGCACACAGACCTTAGCCAGCTTTTACCTTGTGCAATACCCAGCTATGTACATTAAACCCACTGTGGCCACAAACCATGAGCCAGGTGAAGTACATGCAACCTCTATAGGGTGTATAAACATTGACACTCTAGGGCTGTTGTTAGTGTAAACAGAAAAAGCAATTAGGTACATACATGTGTCACATATACTATCTCCGTGCTGCACATTTTTATTGTATACAGCAGTCACATGATGCTTTAAGCTGTCAATTGAGTTACAAACTGATACCTGCATCAGCCAAGCCAAAAGGGAAATTGTGTGACCAATCTATGCAGGTGAAGTCAATGAATTCTCTCTCAATTCATAATTTAATAGCCTAAAGGGAAGTATTTTGGAAAAAGTTGTTAGCATCTAATTGAAATGCGGTTTTCATTTTCAGAAAACAATTTAAATGAAAACACTACAAAACTCAAAAGTCATTGATGTGAAGATCAAATGATGCTAAAACAAATAGAATAAGACATGGCACATCCATTTCAAATTAGACACACATTTTATTAGCTGGTCAAATATGATAAAATTTTCTCTATGTGTTTTTGTTGCCCAAATGAAATAAGAAAATATTAGAAAAAAACTGAGCTTGCCATGTTTGAAAATCAAATATTAAAGTAATAAATTGTAGTGAGGGAAAATCACATAGAGTCGAACAAGCCTGAAATGCCAATATGAAAAAAAAAAACTCTTTGATTTCAAAATCCCATTACAGACAGGCACAGTTCAGCCCTGAGACGTTACGCATCATCTGAGATGACATTATAGCATCAAACTCACGAGTCAATTTCAAGTTAATTTACTTTACTCTCCTCCACTTTTGTGTGTGTGTGTGTGTTTTAAAAAGATTCTTCGAGGTAAAAGTTCATTCCTGTTTTTAATCTTGGCAGGAAATAAATGATTTTACTGTACATCTTGTGTGGAAGAAAATAGAAATAAACACCCAGCATAAAGATACTACATAGTAATAGTAGTAGGCTAAGTAGTCTTTGCAATGTTTTGTTGACCTTTCCTGAGAAACACATGGTGGCTGCCATTGCCAATCCCATTTTGTCTGGTTGGTAAATTGACCATCTGGGTTTAATATGTTTTGAGCCACTGACATGGAACAAGTATGCCTATCCATAAAGTCAGACATCCTTATTTGCATGCTTGTTCCAGCATTTGCGGAATGAGAAGTAGCAATGGCAGCCTCCATATCTTTCTCAGGAAAGGTTTCAACATTAAAGTGACGCTAAACTCAGGAGTTAACTCTTCTTTATCAGCTGTAGATCCTCTGATCATCTCTGAATTGATGCTGACACTGTCCTTCCTTCCGGAGGGTGGCTACTTTTGTGCCCCATGGTCCCTGTGTGTGTTGTAAAGTAGCCACCACTCCAAGCCCGCTCCTGTGATGGACTACAATCTCACATTTTGCTTACTAATTTTTATTGAAATTGGGGAGCAAGCTTAGAGCGGTGGCCACTTTACAACAACCATGGGGAACAAAGGTAGCCACCCTCGAGAAGGAAGGACAGTGTCAGCACAAATTCGGAGATGATTTGAGGATCTACAGCTGAGTGATACACAAATAAGATACATTTATGTTAAAATATAAGGTACTTAAATGCATTTTAAGATTTAACTCCCGAGTTTAGTTTCACTATAAGGTAAAGTTCCTTGTAAAACAATTAACGGGAAAGGGAATTTTGATGAAGTTTTGCATGGAACATACACAGGATGTAAAGATTTTGGGTGCTACTGGCTAATTGGAAAACTTTCCCACCAAATAACTGGTATAGATGTAGGGCAAATCTGATTGTCTTCATCCAGTTAAAATTCAGAAATTTCAGATGTTTGAGGTGAAGTATCTGGCCATTTCTTCCTTATGTCTATTGCTTCTTGCATATTCTAGGATTTCAAAAGTGCAAAATGTATGAATATTAATTTGATAATACTTTTCAAGGCCAATGGAAAGACTTCATGCACATGCAGCTATGATTAAATCTCAGCCCCAGGTAAAATGTTTTTCCTTGGTTTCAATAGAGGGGGAAAGGGATAGAGCGTTTGTCAACTTTTTGGTCACCTGTGTCCCTGTTTGGGCAGTATCTCCAAAATGTATGTCTGTATGACAGATGTCAGAAGAAGAAATGAGGGACAATCTACCCACTTCCTGTCTATTTGATCAATGTCAGACAGGACAGGAAGTGATATGAAATCCTCCCAATGCAGACAAAGACAGCAATTTAAACATATTTTCTGATACAGGAAAAAGTATATCCTATCCTGTATCTGATAATAAACTGAAATTATGAGGGTGGCCTCTCCTGTATCTCTAGCTCAAGTGCCCCTGAAAGTAAGACAGATTGTGCTAGGGGAAAGGGGTAACATAAGATGTTAGATGTAGCTTGCAGAGCCTTGGACTGGTGATGCTTACCAAGAAGGGCCAGCACGATGAGTGGTCAGGAGTGTCAGATGAGCAGTCAGTGTAACCACAGTGAGCACCAGCAAATGTTAAAGGGGAACTCTAGCTTGGCAGTGGATTCAGGATGGCAGAGGCTGCCAAGGACACCTGCATTCAGGCAGTAGACACATTCATAGATGACCACAGCTGGGTCTTGGAGTGGACCAGTGCAGGCACTTGGGAATGAGTCAGAAGCAGTAATGAAGTCGCAGAGCAGGCCAAGGTCAGCAACAAGTAGGCAGTGCAGTACCAAATCATAAGCAAGATCAGGGTCAGAGATGAAACAGAGGTCAGAAACTGGCTAAAAAAAAAAAGAATAACTCAGGATCCAAAAGCAGGTCAGAAGTAAGCCAAGTCAATAACAGAAAACACACAGAGAAAGACAATCCTTAAAAAGGCAGTTTGGGCCCACTGTTGATGTGGATGCACACATGCTCGCATGCGCACTTTGAAGCACTATCTATTCTCTGCAACACTGCCACCATTGTGCACATGCTTCCTTTCGCTCTCACACATTCCCGTGCATATGTACAGGGTGCTCGGTTCTATGCATATTCCAGCTACCCATGTTTTAGGCTGGGACATCTCACGGGAAGTTTTAGCTAGGTGATTAACAGCTAATGGAGGTTTAAAGGTGTGAAAGGACCTGCCAGTCTGGATATATGATGCCTCCAGAAGTGGGAAGATGAGAAGGAACCTGTTGCATTTTATATCCAGTACAAAACAAGCTATCAGAGTAAAAAAGGCAATTGCTATATCACAAATAATCTTAAATTTGGTACTTGCAGAAGCCACATGATAGCATTTGTTCCACCCTTCTCTGTAGCTTAGCCCCGCCTACCAACTGGGGTCCTGCAATACACAGAAGAAGCACTGCGTGACCTAAAATAATACGATTAAAAAATTTGATTTCTGCAAATTAAGATACCAGCATTTTATGGATGTATCAAACCTACTGTATATGCCCAGAGGGGGTAATGCTTGATCAGGATTTGTCATTGTGTTGGCATGTGTGGCATATTCAGTACAACAGTAGGCATTTTCTTTCCATTTGTAAACCCTCTGCTCAACTTTGGACTTATGTGATATGTATGAACTTCCATAAATTGTATTCAGAAGTACTCTGAAATCTCATTGACTGGACTATATTGCCTTTTAATATAATTCTGTGGTAAATAGCAAGTAACCAAAAGCGTGTGATTTCTGGAGGCATTTACATTAATCCATAAATAGATAAAATCTGGTAGATCCAATAAAGCTTATATTTTTGAGAAGCTGAAATATGAAAATTTACAGGTAGGCCTGAATTAGAATACAATTTTATCTAATTAATGGAGAATTGAGAAATTCTCTAATCTTGGCAATTCTTGCTTATCAATTGAATGTTTTTACAGATCAGACAAAAATGCATCCACCTGAAGATTTTTCATGTCCATAGATATGTAATTGTTAATTACATATGCAGGTTGAATTTCCTACTCAGTATTGTTTAGTCTTCATTCTTGTAAAGTTTAGAAAGGTGTGAGCTCTTCAGACCATGTGACGTGGATTGAATATTTGTATTCAGAAGCTTTTTTATAGGGGAAAATCCATGCATTCACACTTAGAATGGACATGAAAATACATATTTGTAGCTATGTCAGGAATTCAGCTTTAAACATTTTTGATACAAATCATTTTCCATTCTTTAATTCAACTAAATGGGTTTTTAATGTGTTCTCTTTTTTTTTTTAGAATTTTAACTTGAAATGCACCATACAGTCTCATTAAGAAACCTCACACAGTTTCTTTTAATTTTCCTTTAAATTGCCTTTGGTGGTGAAGGTTAATTTTTAAGAACACTTTAAGTTGTTCACTGCCTCTTAAGGAAGTCTTGTACTGTTTTGCATGCTACTTGTTTCTGGAGCCGAAGAATCGCTGCGCGAAAGGATTAATTTGGCAGACACTCGTGAGACTTTAGAGGGTAAACAACTGTTTCTTTTTTAGTCAATATGGCAATTAAGAGCAGGGAGATTAAAGGAGAGAAAGTAAATGCAGCTTTGGCTCCTATTATGGATTGATGGCTTAGTGACTTGATGAATACCTATTAGGGTATCAGATATATGAGAATAAAGTAGGATTTTCAGAGTCAAGATCAGAAGTCATTTAAAACTCTGAGCTTGATGTTAACAATGTGTAACATTTTCTAACTTGAAAAAAATAATAACATATTAGTCATATCCAAGGGGCTTAGGCAACCCGTCACATCAATCAAATGTAATTATCAATTTAGTAGGCGGAAATGATAAACATCACAGGCTCATTATAAAAAGTTTTCATGGTAGAAAGGAGAGCATGATTAAAAATATGCATTAGACAGAGGAAACAAGAATCATGGATGATTTTTTAGTATAGAAATGACCCATTGTGATTTTATTCCAATCCTATAAAATAATACTGTACATGGTTTAGGCCATTGGCATTATTGGCATTTAGCCGTGGAGCTTAGGTAAGTTTTTCCATCTATATTGAGTTACTTTTTTTGCTTCTGTGACTTTGAGAAGGTTAATTAAAAAAGGCATTTAATTATAGACCTCAAGAATGCTCTTTAGTTTTGAGGTAAGGGTCATTGTTAGATAGGAAACTACCACATTTCATTATAAAGTATGACAAAATGTAATAAACCTTAACTGAAAAATGTAATAAGGTAATACTAGATGTGGACTTTTCCCCATAGACTTTCCCATGTTACCCTGCACGGGTGTACAAAAAAATATTTACAGGGAAAATTGTATTATAAGCTTTGCATTGTTAATTTCCTTTCCACTGCTGCTTTACCATTGCAAAGGTAAAAATAACATAACTTTTTTTTACCCTGTGTGACACCTAGTGACCATCAAACAGTAAAACAGGTAACATTGGGAATGTCTGAGTTTACTTACATCTTACTTATGTACTTACTTACTTACAGCTGGAATGGTCCAGTAGCATTCATCATGGGGTTGGCTCTTCTCCATAATGTTACATAGTCAGGTTGAAAAAAAAAGTCCACTGAGTAGAAGCTAAAGAGGAAAAAAATAGCAAAAGCCAAATAACCAGAACGATATGCCCACCATTTAATAACTCGATACTTAAAATAATTTCAGACTGTATAGAGAGAAGGAAAGGATCATTATGAAGCACAGTTACCCGGAGACACGCTTCCAATGTTTCTTTTGTAAACTTCCCCCTCAGCCAGTCACTTACCACACTTTTTAGTGGGTGACAGTGCTTCCTCAAGGCCAAATACAAAATTCAGTCAGTAGCCAGCATACTTTAGTAGCCTCCAAGAAGGTGAAAGTCCTTCAGCATATAACCTCCTGGGGCATTAGCTCAGGAGTACTAACATGCTATCTGTGATGGCCTAAGCCAATGGAAGAAGACCATGTGGCAAATTGTGTGCTACATATTTAACACCACGCCATCTCACTTTACCAGCACATGTTCCTGGTGATTGACTGTGTTAATAAATATTAATCAAATGGATGTGTTTACTCTTCTGGATACTGGAGCATGATAAATGCCATTTGCAGAATCAGTAACTAAATCTCAACCATATACATGTGGACTGGTGGTGGAAAAATCATACCTCACAGGCATGAATTGTTTAACAACAACAAGAAGCACTGCAAACAGCAAGCACATTGAGGCTTTTTTTTTTTTTTTTCTAAAAACATTGGATTTAAACATTTTGGGTGTGCAGGGGTTTTAAACTACTATCTCTGATCTTGTAATTTCCAGTTTGATGCAATAACACTGATAATGTTGTAGCTACAGTCAGAGGCATAACTAGAACCTTCAGCTCCCCGGTGCAAGAAACCATGAAGGGCCCCCCAACCCCCCCCCACCATGGCACTGTGTGGTTAACAGGATGGCTGCCGAGGTCCCCAACAAGCGCGGGACCTGAGGCAGCCGCTTCAGTTTAAACATTTAGTGTCGGTGTTCTGTCGAGAACGCCAACCCAGTATCTGTGTTTGCGCACAGATGGGATTAACGAGGAAACCGACATTTATTTACAAAGTATTTGTTTGTCATTGTTAATTGTGACTGGTAATAATATACCATCCATGGCAGTAGATGATGGATAGAATATTATTAACGTTCACAATTAACAATTTAAACTAAATGCTTTGTAAATAAATCCCTGTTCACGCAATAGTACTGGTCTGTGCGCAAGCGCAGATGCTGAGGTCGGCCAATTTGTCTATGGCGACGTTCTAGACAGAACATTGGTATCTGCGTTTAGTATAGGGGCATTTTCATGAGTATGAGTATTTGTGAAAATGCCCAGTATTGGCACTGGTGCATCCCTACTTAATAATATAATGTATTGCTGGGACTTGTGGTCCTGCATAGTTGGTGGTATTCTGCATTGTTGTATAATCATCATACATCAATGCAAAATATCACCAGCTATAAAGGACTACAAGTCCCAGCAATACATTATAATAAAAAAACAGCACTGCAGAATACCACCAGCATCCCCCCCCCTTTGCCCCCCTTTCTGGTCCAGACTTACCTTACCTCTCCTGCAGGACCCTCTTCCGTGTCTTGGCAGCCAGGGGGCGGTGCTAAGAGGAGATGGTCCTCACACAGCAGAATGTGCTGCCTGGCGGTGCCTGCAGCACATTCTGCGTGACTAGTGACAGCCTCCGCTTCTCCACCCCCGCCGCACAGCCGCCCGTACATGCTGCGGAACATCAGGGCCCGGTCACAATTGCGACGCTGCGACCCTGGTAGTTCTGCCAGTGGCTACAGTTATGGAGTAAGTGCAGGCCAAGAGCTCTGTGCCTCTGTAAGAGGACCTCACTGAGCAGCACTGAATTGCACTGAGAGCACATGACCGTTGCCAATGCACAGAGTGTGTGGGTATATCACTGCCTGGTTTGGACACTAAAGTTTGTTTCCAATGAGTCACAAAACTTACATTTTTACACGGTATGTGTGAATGAGACTTCTAATGGCAAAATTTGAAGAAGAAAAAAACACAACACAGTCTATTTGCCACTCAACAGCAGTAAAATATAGGACTTGTGACAAACACCATCACGAATGTATAATGGTGCAATCTATTCTAGTTTACTGAATCAGGAAATCCTGGCTCGGCAACTAACTTAATAATCCTTTAATGGCAATTTATAACTTTTTAATGAAGCATAAAATAGATTTGCCTGATGTAAATAATGATACCAATGTCTGGAGAATTTGCTTACTACTTTGTTGTGCTAAACAGTGACCGTACATTATGTTACAATACAAGTTTACAAGTCAGATGATGCATTGAAAGCAGTGCACTTCTTGTGTGGCTGATATTTCATCTTAAAGAAGAACTCCAGGGCAACATTATATTAACCCTTGCAGTGCCCCCCCCCCCCCCCCCACC
>NW_017307110.1:683821-709164 GCF_000935625.1 Nanorana parkeri | reverse complement strand
CCCCCCCCCCCCCCGCACTGCAAGGGTTAACTGCTCGTTTTTGAGTAGGTGCTAAAATGAAGTAATATTCATCCGATCATTCTTGCCGGCGTGTTCTTAGACCGGTCCCTAGAGTCCCTCACCCTCTCCTCGGCTGCAGTCTAAGAATCCTTGTGTCACCATGTTCTATACAATGTATAGATGTGAGGACGCTGAGGAACATTCCATCTATGCAGCAGAGAAGGAAACATGCTTCAGTGACCAGAGAAGCAGGGAGGCGGGTGGGCAGTTTGGGTGAATATAACTTTTTTTAGCACCTAGACAAAAACAGTTAACCCTTGCAGTGCAAGGATAGCCTCACTGCAAGGGTTAATAAAATGTTCCCCTGGAGTTCTTCTTTAATAGTTAATAGTAACTTCTGCCAAAACTTTTTTTATTTGGTATAGTGCAGGAAAGGGTTAGAACATATGTCAGGTTTTAAATACTAGTTTTGAGAGAATGTTTTCCTCTTTTCTTACTCTGTGTTATGACCATCACTTTCTGTTCTGTGGGGGAACCCAGTAAATAGATAGAAAGTGAGGATTACTTTTTAATCAGGGAAAAAGGCAGCCACAAACACTTAACATTGGTTTTAGCCCTCCCCACTCTAAATAGATTGGACTACCTGTGGCACTCACTGACCTCTGTAGCTACAGGTGCTGTGAAGCAATGTATCCTCAAACTTTACAACAGAAGCACTGATGTAGTCCAAGTCATTCTCTCAACAGATAAGCTCCCCCTTTTATCCCCTGCCAGCAGCAACTCAGCAGCCTTCCAATATATATGTAAATCTTGAGGGTGAATAGCTCCACAGTGACTGTAGCATAAAAGGTCACTGAGGGTATGTTTTAAAATATATGTCTGGGCAAAATAAAAACAAGACATATGTAGTACATCTCTGCAATTCATGCAGTTTTTTTTAGTTTATCTTCATTAGAAGGCAGCCACAGCATAAGTAGAAAAGCCTGTCCTCTACCAACATGCTGCAGAGAAGGAGCCTTGCTCTGCTGTGAAAACAGTGGTTTCTCTGCAGAGCTTGGACTCACTTCCTGTTGAGCCCAATCTAGAGCTCTTTAATTAGCAGGAAGCATGAACAGAATGAACAGTAAGACTTTGAACATTGGAATATATTTATTTGAGCTTTATGCTAAACACCACAAAAAAAGTAAAAATATAGCATATTTTTTTTGTATTTCCTCTTTATTTAAACAGCCTTTAGATAAAGAAAAAAAAACAGCTGTGGTGGCTTAAGGGTTTATAACTGGATTTTTTCCTTTTTACCTTTGTTAATTTATATCTATAAAATGACCAAATACTCTTGTACAATGAAACTAAATTAACACAAAAGCACTCTATCATGTTTATTTAACAAGGCAAACTGCTAAGTGCAACTGAACCTACGGGCCACTGTGTAATATTACAGAGGAGGACTTGCAGACGCTGGAGTAACTATAATGAAGGCAGAAAGAAAGGTAATAACTATAAAATGGATGGAGAGGAGCAAAGGATAGTTAACCTCCTATCTTTAATATAGTAAGGCCTTCATGCTTAAAGAGATTTAGGAAAACACACGGTTTGCCAGACCGCGCTAAATGTGATGAAAATAATTTTGGAGCGTGGATATTAATGCAAACCTTTCCCTATCTGACAGATTTACATGTGCCATGTCCTGTAAAACTTACTGCTAATGGGAAAAACACCTATTAAGCAGAGGTATTTCAAGATGTAATATATTATAATATTTTACTTCTCAGTTTATATGAATTTCAGTGTCTCACAATTCATAGCAGGAACAAGGAAAAACTGCATAGTAAGTAGTACTGGTAACATGTTGTTAGTTCTCAAGGGCACTCTTCTATTAGCTTCTAGAAACATCTTTCATAAATTCAACGTAAAGATCAAAGTGTTGCCTAGTATAGGACAAAATAATGCACTGGGTTCAGCATAAGAGGTCTAACTAGCATGTGCTCAGACCATTGTTTGGTTAGAAATCAAGAGATCCCAAATAAACAGGCGTACTCAGTAAATGTAAGTTATTTTTAAGTAAGTGCAAAGAGCAAAAGTGATATGTAAAGTACAGTAAGCTATGGCAACAATTCAGAATGAATATTTTAAGTCATCTGTTAATGGTCAACTGATATCAGGTGGCACTGGGTTACTGCACTTTATTCAACACCTAAACTAATATCCCCTCCTCAGGAGGCAGGTCATCCTGAGAAACGTGACATAACAAGATATAACATATTTCTACACTGTAGCCCTTCTGGAATAAGATACAACTGTGAGATGTGTTTTCTGGACATAGAAATATATACTTAAAACAACAGATGGGTTTGTGTGTCATGTAACAAATACAGGTGAAACTCGAATAATTAGAATATAGTGCAAAAGTAATTGCAGTAAGTGCTGCAAAAGGGGCCCAAACCAAGTACTGAGTACATATGCATGCTTGTACTTTTCAGAGGTCTGATATTGTTCTATGTACAATCCTTGTTTTATTGATTGCATGTAATAATCTACTTTTTTGAGGTTGTGGATTTGGGGTTCTTGGGGTTTTCATGAGCTGTAAGCCATAATCATCACAATTATGACAAATCACAGCTCGAATTATCTTGCTTTGCATGTAATGAGTCTATCTCATATATTAGTTTCACCTTTTAAGTTGCATTAGTGAAATAAATGAACTTTGCACGATATTCTAATTATTCGAGTTTCACCTGTATAACATCGGGTGCAAACATGGTGTATGACTTGCTTTTACTTGCTTTTTCAGGGGTTGTTTTTTTTAATTGTATTTTTAAATTGAATAAAAATTGGTACATTACATGTATAAATACATGTATTTTTGCAAGCACTTAAGAATGTCTGACAAATTGCCAAAATAGGGCAAAAGTTGTGGTTTATTGTACAACATCATTGCTCTCAGCATCACATCCAAGAATAGGTGGAAATGTGTCAGTTTAAGCAACCATGCTGGAAGGTCCTGGAAGATCTGTTCTTGGTGGCACCTTCAATAAACTTTTTTTGTAAGACTGCTCTTGTTGTATCTCTTTCTCATCCATGTACCCTTTTTTCATAGACATGAAGTTGTCTAATGATTTCTTCTCCACTTTCACCATTCCCCCTAGCCTTTGATTGGTTTGGGGACAGTGTATGAAAAAATTATTTATAACCACATTCCGGACAGCATCTGTGACTATAAGACGCAATGTGAGCTGTTATCAAGTACCACCTAAAAAGAACCTTGTAGATGGATTCCAATTTTGAGCTAATTTTTCAATCTTTCCTATTTTTCAGAAATAACTCCGGTATGTGACCCCTCTGTAATATATTGGTTCTTTACACATAAAATATAATGATAACAATAATAATCAGACACTGAACCTGATGAAAAAGCTGTTGGAAAATATAAACTGCATGTAGAGTAAATAGCTGTCACATGTTTGTACTTTTTTCATTATTACTGGAGTTCTCATGATGTCACTTTCCTTTTAATTGTTATTGTGATCTTCTTTCTGAATTTCCTTCCTCTAGAACTAATGCAAAATAATATAATGGTACAAGTGCAGCCGTGCTCATAGAAGCTGTAGCCACACAGGGGTCCCATAGGCTGATATAAAATATATTGTGTAGGAACTGTTGAGCATGTGTAATTATGTCATTGCATTCTTCTGCCAGAAGAGAACCATTACAATACAGGACTAACAGCAGGCAGGCCATTTACATTAAAACTGGAAACCTCCTTTACAGTATACCCATAAGCTGACAATTGAACATGTTCTATATTGGATCTCTCACTCTTCTCCATACGAGCATTCCCTGTTGTCATCTCGGATGAGCTGTACTTTTAGTGAGTATGATATACTGGCACAGATATTAAATGTTAGGGTGTTTTAGGTATAAAGCAGAACTCTAACTTCACCTATTTCTGTTGCATCTGCTTTTGTCTTTGGTGCTTTGTGAAAAACTGTGCTGCTCTTCAATTTTCTCCCCTTCCCAATGTGTACCTCTGAATTTTTATTTAAGGGCATTTCAGCTGGCACAATTTCTGCCTGCAGATGCCCAGTCTCCCACAAAACTCGCTGATGGTCTGGGCTTTAGGGGATGTCATTCTCTACTGTTGTGTGATGCAGACAACTTCAATAGCACAGTTTCATTTGGATGAGAAAGAGTTACTACAGAGCATATCCCATGTGCACACTCTATCCTAGTACTCAGGAACTGCAGCAAACAGTGTACTGTAAGTTGTTGTGTTGCCCTCTATGTGTGAATCTAGTATTGTTTTTCAGTGAGTAAAACTGACTTGCTGTGTTCCTTCATGTATCAGGTGATAATGTGCACCGTTTTACCAACTTTACACCAAAGATGTAAGAAGTATTTAAGGGTAGCTGGGACTAGTGTGCAGTGTGCTCTAGACTACAAACACATGTAACACACAGCATCTGGTTTACTGTCTTTCTACTGTTCACAGTTAAAAGAGAACTATGGGCTAATTGTTTTTCCCCATAGTTCTGTTTAGGGTCACAGGAGGACATATACTAACCTCCTCCCGTGATCCAAAGCTCAGGATATTGCGGGCTATTGTCCACGATATACTGAGAGTGCCGCAGCCAGGATGGATCCCGACAATACTGTCTGGATCCAACCAGCTGCGTCAGTGACAGCTGGCTCTGCCTATCTAGAGGCAAAGCCAGCTGTGCCCACCCCCTCTCTCTGTGCTCAGCAATGGAGGATCGGAGAGGGAGGGGAGAACCCCTGCAGAGAGCGGTGACTGATAGTCACCACTCACTGCAGGAAGACGATTGGGAAGGGAGCAGATCTGTGCATATTTCTGCTCACATCCCGATCAATAGAGCTGACCTGTGACAGCTTCTTTGTCACAAGTCAGCTCTAACTATGAGGATGAGTGAAAATAGCTCACCTCATAGTTCTCCTTTAAGTAAAGGTGTGTGTTTTAGTTTAGATAGGCATGATGTCTGCTAAATGTAGTGATTAAGTTCCAGTCCACATTAGGATGAAAAGTCCAAGGAAAGTCATGTTCTTTCGTTCTTTTCATCTTTAAGGTAGAAAACCTCAGATAAATGTTAAAATAAGGACAGAAAGCTGCACAGAATGTAGGAGGGAAGTATTAAATATAGATTGCATCAGACTGGAGTTCTGCTTTAAGCCTACATATTATCTGCTATATTATTGCATGGAGAGAAGGATGTTTAAAGCTTGTGGTGGGCCCACACTGCAGTGGTGTATGTCACTAGCCTGCACTACTAGAAGATGAGCTGTGCAGTGTCAAGTGATGGAGGACTCAAGCAAATGCAAAATAGTGTTAGAGGGTATTTTTAATTGGATGCAAGTGGATTGTGTAGAAAGGAATTGAATTTGCAGAGAGATGGGCTTACAAATTTTACCTACTAATTTTAAAGCAATGTCCTGCTCTTTACATAAACGTCTTATATTATTTGAATTGTGGCTGGCAGTGCATGCACAATCCAGCTGCCAAACTCTCTCAAAAGTTGTTGCACAAACGTTTGTGTTTGCATTGGACAGATGTACATTTATACCCAAGGAGGGGGGAATGTTGAGTACCTAGCCACTGACTTATCTCAGAGGAAAGCAATTAATGTTTCCCAACCGCTTTGCCTCCTGAAAGTGCTCAATCTCTTTGTCAGGACCCTGGGGACATGTCACTTAAGGCATTACACTTATATAAATAATCCTGGTTTTGACCATAAGTTCCATTATGTCTGTAGGCACCAATGGACTAGTATCTTGTTAAGCCATAATTGCTCAGAGAAGTCTGGGGAACGGGCACTCAAAAATAAAAACCATAGCACAAACCTAACTTTTGCTCTTTGATTGAGAGCCTCAAAAACCTTGCATTAGCAAAGAAATAATGCATCTTCACATCTATACTGGAAAATACCAGCATCAATAGTTTATCCCAGAGGATTGTTAAGTTGTATAAAACTATCCACACACTTTCATCTATCATTATCATAATGGCTTCATATTCATTCCTTGCCAAGCTGCTGTGGACAGAAGCAGAACAAAATTCACCCATTTGCAGATGCCTAAGGAAAAACCCTTCCATGCACAAATTATAAAAAATCTACTAAATAACATAGTCCCAATGTGGTTTGAGAAAAACTACCTCTGTGAAATAATACACTACTTATGGGGTCTTTGACAGAGACACATATTGTATAGCTGTCAATTATATTTTGAGCTCTGTTTACTCCCTCTATGCTTGTAGAGTTGTAAACTCCCATCATATACTATCCTGTTATAACACCAGCATTGTAATAGGAATACATAGTAGAATTTTTTTTGATAATGCAATCAAAGCTTACATGTAGTGAGTGCTGCCTTCTGTCCGCCCATCAATTTCAACATCTTCCTGGATTCCCAGTGTGCTTTGCATCTCTCTCCCTGATGCTTGATATGATGCAATCTCAATTTCTCAGGACTACATATCCCCTAATGCATTGTTTCAAGAAAGCAATAATAATGCTACATTGTGGGAAGTTCAGACATTGAGTTGTATTTTGGACAGCAGGCTTTGTGCCACAAAGAAGTGCATATTCACAAGGCTGAGTAAAATTGCGTCACTGTATTGAGAAAGTCCATCCTATGGGCCTGTTCAATAAATTTACAAACGTATAAATGGATCTGGTTATTAGGAGTTGGATACAACTTATGGAAATTCAATATAGAA
Organism: Nanorana parkeri; assembly: GCF_000935625.1. NCBI lineage: Eukaryota > Metazoa > Chordata > Amphibia > Anura > Dicroglossidae > Nanorana > Nanorana parkeri. Next base: position 702,434 of record NW_017307110.1, on the reverse strand, counting down.
ATACATATTTTTAAAAAAATTTGACCATAGATACCCTTTAAATTACTCCTTTTATGAGTTCATTTTGAAGAAGTCAAAGGGTGGAGACTGTAGAAAATGTTTAAAGCCTTTTGAAATTGCCAGTTATCTGCATACTTGTTCTGGGTTGATTTACTAAAAGTAGAGTGTGTTCACTTTGCAATGTGAGTTTTTACTTAGCTTAGTGAATGAGGCTAAATTAAAATTTACTTTGCAAAGAATACCCAATCATGTGCAAAGAAAATGTAAAAAGGATAATGGATATTTGCTTGCACAGGTACAAATTCACTTTGCAAAGTAAAAATTAACTTTGCAAGTGGAGATGTTCTACTCCTTTAGTACTTTCAGAAGGGAGGTCAGCAATAACATCCTCTAGGTTTCTATAATTATGGTTCTCCTTAAAGAATATGTTTGAAACTGCAACACATTTGCTTCCCTGCACCAGATCTGCTCATTTCAGCACATATTGGAAAGCATCCCTTCATTTCCAGCTGTCTACCTCTTGTCAGTTGCTATCAGTTTTGACTACCTGTCCATTGACACAACAGTTCCTTCTGGCTACCTTTTTCCAGTTTTTAATTTTGTCCACCTTTCCATTCACACTTGGTTTAGGAGACCGGCTAATTTGCATGTTAGGTGTCCTCCAAACGCCAGATTGCAAAACAAAATTGTTAAAGGAAACCTTTACTGAGAGAAATGTGTACAAGTTGCCACTGCTGAACTTCTAAAAATGTCACCTGCCTTGGCTATCTCTGGCTTCAATACTTTCCGAGTTCTTGACCATGAATAAGCACGACACAAGCCAAATCAGAAGACGCAGCTCCTAATTTGCATGTTTGTTTTAGGTCAGTGACTCAGATTTTGCCAGGGGCTAGTATTTTCAAAAGCACATCAGCAATGTCAGTCAACATATTTTTTCTAGGACAGATTTCCAGAACTCCTGTAATCTTTTGAGGGGTACATTTTGAATTGTAAATTAAATAATATGTAATATAATGTAATATGTAAAATAATAAAAAAAAAGATCCTTCATTTTAAGTCAGGCCAACCCAGGCTAAATTGTAAACCTGCTCACCTCTATTGAAAACTGTTAACAACAGCTAAAAAAGGGCTGCTATGGTTCTTTCTGATGGTTGCCAGGGCGATCATACCAAGACTATGGAAGTCTTGGACTAGCTGCTCTATAACAGACTGTCTAGCGGAAATGCACTCTCTTTGTAGAATGGAGGAACTTTCCACTCTGCTGTATGATAAACATGCCCAGTTTTATTAAGTGGGGAGTCCCTGGCTCCATTTTTGTACTTTGTCAGGTCTACATAACCCGTCCCCGGTGCGACTGGGTTCTCCATGATTGGACACAGGTCCGGTTTGGGCAGTTGTGCACCATTGCAATGGCCCATGTGCTAACACCCTGAATTTCGCTGTGTTTGGCGGCTAGTGTGGGACCAGGGGATACACCCTACCTTTCCTCCTTTCTTCTCTATATTGTCTCTTCTTTTTCCTCCTTTTTTTATGTGTACTTTCCTTTTCTCTTTTCTTTTTCCTCTTCGGCACCTGCTAGGCCTCTGCACACTGTTATTGTACTATTGGCCGGCGATGGGTCGTGCACAGTTGAGTATTATGTATTAGAGAGACTGACACCTTCAGTAGCAGCCTGCATTAACTTTTTTACTGCAATAGGCATTAGTGTAATGAGGCATTCATTGTCTTATACATAGGTGACTGGTGCCTTATACGTTTCAGTACGTCACTTGTATACCACAATGTTTGTACATGTGCCTATACTCCCCTCTTGTTGTGTATACTTTGTATGTATATGTCAAAACTTTAAATAAAAACCATATTAAGGAAAACTGTTAACCTCTTTAAAACATTATCATTTGCTGATATTACAGTATATAGGTCAAGCTAATCACATTCACCTGTATTTCTCTCAAAACTTTTAGATTGACTTTAAAATCTTTGTCAGACATGCCTGCTCTTCAAACTGCATCTAAAGTCTAGCTTCCCCAGAGACACCATAATATATCTTAATACTGTTCAAGTGTAGATTTTGGTTGCAAAACATTTAAAAACCTTCCCTAGAAATCAATAACTTCATCTTGTGTGCTCATCTTCACAAAGATTTATACTGTGCTCTTCTTACGAGTAAATAACTTGGCTCAATCTTGTGCGTAACCAATGATAAGACAACCTGCAAAACAATATATACTTTCAGCAACACTACTGAACTGTGATAAATCATTGGGTTCCAAAGCAAAAATAATTTATTTATCTATCTATCTATCTATGTATCTATCTATCTATCTATCTATCTATCTATCTATCTATCTATCTATCTATCTATCTGGTACCTATCTGTCTATATAGATTTACAGTAGCGGCCTGCCTACCTTATCCAGTCACCTGTTCTGTCTGTCTGTCTATCCATCAATTGTGGGTATGTCTGCCTGGCATCTGTTTAATCCTTCTAATCCTTGTAGTCTGCAAACATTCTACTAGGGTAGTGAAAAGCACAATCTAAAGTCATAGAGATTCACATTGAGAAGAAAAAGCTACAGGTGTCAAAGAAAATCCATAGTTTATTTGAAGATAATTGTATTTTCTTTCTACGAGGCAGTAGAATCAATTTTGATGTTTTTTCCACAGACTCAGCTTCCACATTGAGAGATCAAAGGTCTGACAAAATCCAGCATGTCTCTATTTTACTATAACTGTCTAACACCGGACTACACTGAGCTACATTTCTCACTCACAGTGAGTTTATGACATTTAGCTTCTGTCCTATTGTCTGTTAGGACTACATATCACTTCCCTGGACAGAGAGAATCCCTGTTTGCGAGAGTTCACACACAGAGGGTGACAACAGAAAATAAACATGATAAGAAATTGGAAATGGCAGTTTTTTTCAAATGTCTGATTATGACCAATGGTTTTACATGACCAGCCTTTTTGAAACAGGTCTTCTTAATTCTATTCTGGGGCCCTGCAGAACTCTAAAGAAGCTATGTAGTTGTATGCACAAACCATTAAATTGATTTTAACTTGACTAGATAGGATTGATGCTCGTTGTATTTTAGAGCTGTCCATCTTGTCCCTGAAGAAGTGAATTTATTCCCGAAATACATTGGACTTGGATTTATCATGGCCTCCCCCATTCATATTAAGATATACAAAATTAAATGATATTTGAAGTATAAGAGGGTGGAAGATGATAGTTGAAGAAAGAGCTAAATATACAGTTTTATTGTCATTTTTTTTGTGCATGTAATTTTTATTGAATTCGCAAAGCATACACAATAAGAACAATCATAGTAGTACAATACAGTACAATAGAGGTACATACAGATCAATCATTCTTGGAGTACTAGATTGTTCTAGATTGTTCTCTGGGTCATCTGGCAGTCTCCGGCCACCTAAATTAGGACCCGGAGACTGCCAGATGACCCCGCTCGGAGTGCCGCCCACCGGAGCAGCAGTGACGCGACGCTCGGCGAGGTAAGTAAGAAGGAGAAAAAAAAAAAACATAGCGCAAGTTTCGGCGCTAGGCTTCGGGGCATTTTGACAAGTACAAGTACTTGTCAAAATGCCATGTATCGGGCCCGATTCCGATGCTAGCATCGGTATCGGGACATCCCTAGTTCTAGGGAAATCAAAAGAGATTACCAGCTCTGTCGGCAGTATGTACCAATTTAACAAACAACATAATAACAAAATAATAAAAAGAAGTGGTTGTCAATACACAGAATAAAAAAAAAAGAGATAACAGATATTGTTTGTGACTTTACCGTCACTAGCGATTGTACCTGTAGTCGAAGTCTACCAAGGTTGGGGTAGGGGACAATTTGAATGTCAAGGGGTACATTGCAGGCACACAACAATAGAAAGAGATAGAGGGCACATTGGGCAGAGGTTATGCTATTATTGTCATTTGAATGCTGTAAATTAAATTGTTTTAGAAAAATTGTAGACAAAATTAATGTGTGCTTTTAAAAGTTCCCAAAAATAGTGTGAGAATCTTTGAGAAGAGAGAGAGAGAAAGTGTGAGAATGGTTTAGAATGTTTTATTTTACCAGGATTACTTTGAAATGGACAATAAATGATAAGAAGCAGTAAACAAGCTTTAATACAGGCCACCCCTGACTCCCGCAGTTGCTTGTGATGCAAAGTAATTCTTTCTCAAACAGTGCCATTTTTGTGAACCTTGAAGATAAATCTCATTACAACAACTAAAGCTAGATAGGTGAATGAGGGCCTATTTTAAGTTATTTTTGTGTGTATACTCAGGGCATGTTTACGTTAACCACTTAAGGACTGCAATATATATATAATCTGGATCTGAAGATGTTATACAAGATCATGGATGCTGCAGCAGCTGTTATCGTGATATCATCCTTTTCAGCCAACTGTCAGCTTTCACATACAAGTGACAGAAAGGCTGTAGAGCTGCCTGATCACTTGTGCGCTGCTAAAAAGGGTGCCACCCCCCTTCACCCACACTGCTGGTTATGTTGGGCTCCATGGTCCACAGTGCAGGCTGGGGACTGGCACAGAAGGTGTATGTGGTATGTCTGGAGGGAGATCTGCTTACTGAACCCGGACAAAGTTAAGCAATAAAGTTAAGTGTAAAAAAACAATTTTAAAGATTTAAGGTGATATTTAAAAAAAACACAAAAAAAGTTTTACAGCCCTCTCTGCCCCCACATACATGCACATTTTTGCACCTAGACCAAAACGAGCACTTAACCCTTCCATTCAGGGATGGCCCCACTGCAAGGGTTAATTTTAATAAATCCTGGAGTTCTTCTTTGAAGCCTAACTCCAGCCATTTTGTTTGGGGGATAAGAGTTACAATTAGTGTTTTCATGTCTGTCTGGGGATATTTTCTTTTACTCCTGTTGCTGTGATGCCCATATGAGAAATGTGGGATGTGGCTGTTAGAAGGACAGGAGGACATGGGCAGCAATATAAACATTATCAGAAGTGCTAACCTCCTCCTCATGCTGCAAAAAAAATGTTTTTTTTTTAATCTGTGTGTCTGTTGGATAGATTTTTCATCATTTTCTGTCCAAAATAATAATAATTGTTTTACGGGAGTTGGGCTTTAAATAGTAACGGCTGTATGAAATTAGCAACTTTTTTCAGTAAGTAAAGTTAGTCTGTTAACTAATTCTATGCAGAAAATATCGCCTGCGCTAGTATTAGTATGTCAACTCAATTTGCTTTCCTTTCCAGTTGTATAAAGTCCATAGTACATACATTTATAAGGCTTCTGACAGGGCTTCTGGACAGGAGCGCAGTTTGTGGCACATCATGTGCTGTAAAACTTATTTCTCACACTTCAAGTTGTAAAGGTGAGATTGCAGCATAGTCCATACTGGAACATCCTGGGCTGCATATCAAAAAATAGGAATAGTGGCTACCACATGGGTTAAGCAAGCAGAGAAAAGAGCTGCACATGAATACCACAATGACAAATCATTTTAATAGGTAATTGTCTTCATTGGTCTAAGAATTTTTAGACACGTTTTCCATCAAAGTTTCTTCTCTGTGGCATAAAAACCACATAACCACACTTGTATTTTCCCTGTTTCGCTTCAGTTATTGTATAAATTGCTGGTATGACAAAGAAGGGCACTCTAATCTTTAAAATCTTTATTGTCCCCAAAAGTGACCTACTCATTGTCACGATATTTGAAGTCCACTTGTTTAATGGGGGTTGTGACCAAAGAAAAGAAAAAAATGTAAACATAGGAATTGTAAACAGTATATTTTCTCTTTTAAATAAATCAAACATTAATTCTGGCTGTTAGGGGCAACAACCCAACTTTTGTGCTAATTTTCATATCTCCACTTTTGTATGATTTAGGTCTTGTGTGACAAGGTTATGAATTGCTAGAGTTTTTCCATTTTGAAGAATAGTCTTGTTATTGCTTACTCAGAGGAAATTTTGTGTTTCCTTTCACTTTAGTTCAGTGTACCCAGTTAGACGTGTTTTGTTCTTTTAATGGGGTTGCAGTCACCTTCCTTTAAACTCTACATTGCAATTTCTCACTGAACAGTATTACTTTGCCTTTCAAATGTCTTTTTGACATGTTTCACTTTCTAATAATACCTCTTTGAATAAAGCTTCAATGTGCAATCCTTGTTCTGCTAAAGGCACTTCACAATTCGGACCTAAAAACAACATTGCCACCTAATTATGGAAAGGTTTCATTTGTTTGACATTAGATAACTTAGACCTGCCAGCATTGTATTCAGTTGCGTAGACACTTGCAAGTGTTAGGAAATAAGCTGCTTCCTGGAACTTACAAGTCTTCAGTAAAAAGTAAAACGTTATGGAATTTGGTGTAGAGACAATTAGAATGAACAAAATTGATTTTGCAAATTGATGATCGATTTTGACGGCAGAGATAAAAAATCAAGCAAAATTCTAACAGTGAATGTCATTTTTGTTTGAGAAACACCATTCATTCAAAAATCGAATGTTACATTAAATTAAAATGAAATTTAAAACAACAGTCACCTAGTCTCTAATGATGGGATTTTCCATATGAACGTTCATTCTAAATCTACCCATGTATACACTAGACATGTGCGATTCGTTTTGTTACGAATCGAAATTCGTACGAATTTTCCTGAAATTCGGAAGCATCCGAAATCCGAATTGCAGTTTCTGAATTATATCCGAAATACAAAATTCCGTTAACGAATTTCGGATCCGATTTTCCTTGAAACGGGAACTAATATTACCCCTGTAAATGAGGTTGAACAACATGACAAGATTTTTTTTTTTAATCCGAAATACGGATCCGCTGCTGCTGAGGGTTGCATTACAATACACAGGCAGGAAATACGAAATTCCGTTGACGTATTTTCGTTCTGTTATGAACATTAGTTATATTGAAGTTAAAAAGCAAAGTACATTTATATTGGAGTTGATGGTAGTTTTTTTTTTAATGCGAAATACGAAATTCGGAATCCGTTAACGGAATTTGTATTTCGTTTGGTTGACCAATCAGAGGTTTTCTCTTCTGCTGCTGAGAGTTGCATTACAATACAGGCAGGAAATACGAAATTCCGTTGACGTATTTTCATTCCGTTACGATTATTCGTTATATTGAAGTTAAAAAGCAAAGTACATTTATATTGGAGTTGATGGTAGTTTTTTTTTAATGTGAAATATTTTGAGTTTCGGACACGAATTACGAAATAAGAAATAACGGATATTCCGAAACGGAACAAATTTTTTGACGGCGCACAAGTCTAGTATACACTACATTGTTAGTGTGTTTCTGCTATAAAAAAAAAAAAAGAAATAATTGAAAGTGAATATGAGGTCAGGCTATGGATATTTCATTTACATAATATTAACAAACAGTAAATAAGCCTTCACTGAACTTTGTAGCTTCAGGCACTGTGGAGCAATTAATCCTCATATTTCACAGTAGAGGCACTGAAATTGCAGCCTATCTCTTCTTGCCTCCTGCCAGCCTTCTAATGTACACAAACAGGTGCTGTAAGCTGTTCACAAATGGAGTGCAACCCAACATAAAGGCTAGGTTTACCTTTTAGACCATGTTTCATGTTGCACCCATATTCATATATTTTTTTTAAAGGTAGACTTTACTTTTAAAAGTCTTGGTTGTGATCTTTAGGTATAAATTACTCCACCATGCTACCATTTCAAAGATCAGTGAGGACTTTAAAACTCATTAACTGTGCTACAAATCTGTAAATACTTAAATATCCATAGCCTGGTCACAGGTTCATTTTAATCTGTATTACACACCTGTCCTAAAACATGTGGTGCCGATCTTTGATAATTTTAAAAATGTTTTGGATTATTTCAAGTAAATCTTTTTTTTAAGCCTTTAAGCTATTCTAGACAGCATTACGTAATATAAGCTGTGCTTTCTCCCTAATATTAGTTAGTGGCTTTCCAGAAATGATAATTGGGCTTTAAAATCAAAGCAAACCTTTGTTTTAAACATTTTAAGTAACTGAAATTTACCTTGAAACTGTGCATGGACACACTCGCTGGACCAGTAAAAATACTCCTTTAGTAAATCAACCCAATCATTTGTACAGTATGTTCTCTAAAACAACAACATTTGCCAGCCATTAGTGAAGCTAGATAATAGAGTCAGGGTTTGGTTGAACGCTGAGAAACATAAAATAATGTGTCACATAGGATAAAAAATTGTTAAGACGGTGTCATATGTTGGATTTATTTTACCAATTAAAACACAAAATGAAATAAACTAAATCTATTTTTCTTTAATATAAAGGCATTTTTTGGCTTCCTAGAGCATCAAAGAATTGTATTATATGTACTCCTTCATACCCTCATTATCTAAATTCCTTTACATAGAAATCTCTATTTGGGCACCTGACCTAGTGGTCATTTTGTCTCAGTTATAAAACAGTCATTAATAAAAAAAAGGAATAATGAGAAATAGAAAATAAAAATGGTATATGAGTTCACATGTTTTATTTCCTTAGCATAAAAAAATTACTACAGCACTAATAACCAACATGAAAAATAGAAAGAATGCACTGTTAATGTATTCTCTAATAATGCCTATATGTAGCAGTGGGCCATCTGGGGTGCGATTTGGCAACAACAGATTGGTTTTTGTGTAGGACCTCTCTGACACATTGTTATGCAAATTCTCTTTCTCTGAATCTCTCAAGTGTGTCTCCTTTTCTCCCCCTTGGGCCAAGCTCATCAGCTCCCTCTGTTGGGTCCTACTATGCCCCAGATTCTCCACCTCCAGGCATATACATCAGCATTTCCTTTTCACCTTATACAGTACATCCTGCCCACTAGGAAGGGATTAGCCTAATATTCTAAAGCATTAGTAGCTATTGGTGCACATCCTGACTTAATTATAGAATCCATTGTAGAAGTTAGCATTTTGATGCAATTCTTTAATGTTTGATTGATCATTGTTACTCTCCTCATTTGAGCTTCATTTTACTTACCTTTTTCCTGGATTTTCTCTCTGCTTTCATTTTGATACTTAGCTATGACTCTGAATACCTCCAGCACCAACCTTTGGCTTCACTACTGAATATATTTCTGTCACTGTTTAGCATCATTTCCACCTGGATGGCCTTCCCCAACTGATAGTCCAACTAACTGCATAATTGCATTTCACCTTGACTTAGCTAGCTTTCAGTTGCTACCAGCCCCAAGAGTTGCACGCTGGAAGTGCTCACTGCACAAATCCAACTACACCACTAGAGACACTGGTGATGACTAAGCCCAAGCCATCAAAATTATTTACTTATTTAATTTTCAAGTAGAGGGTGGGCAAACATTTCATAACATGTGTAAGGGACTATGTAGCTATCACAACAAAACATAAAGAGGGGATATGTCAAAGTTACAACAAAATGCACTAAAATTTACCTAGTGGAGATCATGTACATTAAAACAGTTATTTAATAATTCCCAAAATATTATTTGCTATAAAATCAAGTGAGTAAACATGTTTTGTTCCTGAAGGTTAATAACTTTATAATGATGATAAATTGCAATGCAAATTTTCTCCACTTTACCACCTGCATATGCGAAAGTACTTGCCAAACCATTTATGTGTATTTCAAAATTGATATAATTTTGTTAGCAATAAATGTAGATGCATCACTGTAGCTTAACTCCCTCTCAGAGTTAAGCAAAACACAACCATAAAAAAGTAATTATTTAAACAAAAAGTCAGTTATTCTCTTTCTGTAATTCTGAATTAAATCTGTATGCTAAATGTTTTTTCTATGTTCAAATTGCCATGCACCTTTAGTCTATTTTCTGTTTTTGCATATTTATCTATATTGCTTTACTTTTATTATTGTTTGGAACCAAATGCAACAGGATGAACTGGACCCTACCCTGACTATGACTGGGTTTCTTGAGGAGCGGACTCCAAGAGATGGTATTGGACTCAGCTGCATCCTACACCAGTTTGCTTCCCCAGATACTGGCAGACATAGCAGGAAGTGATAGGACCACAAGTAAACACAGGTCAGCTTCTAGTGAGAAAACAGAGCAGCTGGTGGGAGCACTTCAGTGAGATGATTTAATGAGTCTCGCTGCAAGGACTCAGAGAAGCAGAGTTTGGCAACCAGCGTACACGGAATAGCTTTGCCCAGCTTTGCCCAACTGCAAGGGCTCAGAGTCAAAAGGGTACCAAGAGTAGCTGTGCCCAGCTGCAAGTTGCAAAGATCTGGGGACAATAGCATGGGGGAGGCAAAAGAACAGAAGAAGGACACCAGGGCAGGCTTCATTAAGTTGTGGAAAGCACTTGGGGGCTCAGAGTCATGTGGAAAAATGTTTTGCACATGCATCTGCCCACACAGCCCTTTAAGGACACAGTCACAAAACGTGGCTGCACATATTTGGCCACAGCCACCAGGTTAAAACCAGGAAGCACGTTCAGCCACGAGCCCTAGGATATGTGCCGCTTGAGTGAGATAGATAAGCAACCACTACAATTACGTAACAATTATGTATTCTTCTATCCAGCAAGCAGGTGATGCTCTTGGCTCATTTTAAAATGTTTTCCCATGTATTCTTACCACTTGTTGTAGAAAAAAACTGTTGTTTACAGAGATCAGAAGCTCTAGTTGACATTTACAAACAAGTAATTCAAATGAGTGACTTATCCCATTGGATGGCTTTGCAGTAAGGCAAAGTAAGTCTTATGTTGACTGATACTGCTGAGCTGTCTCTTTATAACACACAGTACTATGGAAATACTTGGTCATATATATAATTTTTAATTGTAAAACAATGACTGTATACATATAGTAAAAAAAAATATGAAATACCTATACAACTGAAAAATTGTAGTTTGCTTTAACTACCTCCGGGCCGGCCGTAGTAAAAAAACGGCCGGCCGTGAGCTCCCTAGATCTGAGCGGGTGTCTTTAGACGTCCGCTCAGACACGCCCCCAGACCGGCCAGACACGCCACCGGGAAATGCCCAATATTTTACATCACTTCCGCATTCTTGTGTCCTCTCCAGCTTCAGAAACTGGAAAGAAGCTGATGGAGCAGATCTGTGCTTCATCAGCTTCTTTTGGGGCTCCTAGGTGACATTAGTGGTCTTGGAGACCCCTGATATCTCCATAAAGAGGACCTGTAGTCAAGAACCAGCTGCACTCCTTACCGGAATAGTAGTAAACCTGCCAAGCAGGTGGGTGCTTGTAGTGACCACGGATGGCCACTAAACATTCTGAGCCTGATGAAGGGATACTGCTGAGACCCCGAAAGCGCTTGTATTGGATGGCGATTTGTCAATAAAGGACTTTTTGCTTCAAAACTTTTGGTGTGCTGGTGACAATCCTTTCTAGATCTGCATAAAGAGGACCTGTCACATATTTTGCTATCACATAGGGGGGTTTTATTAGCCCCCGTATGTGATAGCAATAAAGTTTAGTGGGAAAAAAAATTGGAAAAAAAATTTAAAGTCCCCCCCCAAATTTAAAGTTACACATAAAAAAGAATAAAAAAACAAAAAAATGTTTTAAAGTCCCCACCCATACATACACGCATGCAAACATGCACCGGGGGCGCATACGTGCAAAAAAGACGATTGCGCCCAATACGTCGCACATGTTACATATCGCCGCGAACGTCGGAGTGAGAGCAATAATTCTAGGGCCATCAATCACTGATAACACTAAACTGATGAGCGGTAAAAGCTTTTAAAGTGTCGCCTATGGCCAATTTTGGGTATGGTAGTTTTCTGCTATTTCGCTGGTGTGCGCAATTTTAAAGCTTGACATGTTTGGTGTCTATTTACCCGACATGACCCCGACTTTTATATTTGATCAAAAAACTGGGAAATAATAAATGTTTCCTAACATAATGTAAAAAAAAAACTTAAAAAAAAAAATGTCAGTACTTTTATATTATATTAAATATAGTACAAAATAAAAGCTCTATGTGTCCCCAAAAATGCTATAAAATTATTTTTAGTACAGCATTGCATGACGGAAAATAAATGTCAGTCAAAGTACCGCAGCGCTGAATACTGAAAAATGGCCTGGCCAGGAAGGGGATCTAAACACCTGGTCTTCAAGCAGTTAAAGTAATTTTGCTTGCAGTGATAAAGACACATGGGGCATCTATATTTGTTTATTAAATCACCATGCCATGCTTCCATATTATTGGTGTTAAGTGAATAGGTTCAAATTAGGTCTATATTCATCTGACGGAATTAAAAGATTACACTCTCAAGATGGATTTTTTTGCACTTTGGTTATTTTGCCAGTTGTTTGATACAACTGATAATTGTGCTTTCTGACATGCATGTACTGTATCTGCATTATTATGACATCATGGTAATATAATACATCATGCATGAATGTCAGTAAAATACATGGTTCATATTTAACACAAATTAAAAAGTATTTAAGATAAATGGGAATAAAAAATGCATAATATGCAAATGATATGCAGGCAGCATTAGCAGCTGGTATTAAGTAAATGGAAAATATAAATAACCATATTAACCACATTAAGCATAGGTGCTATTGGCCAGATAGACCAATATTAAGTCACAAGAGAAGGAAGGAAGGAAGGAAGGAAGGAAGGAAGAAAGGGAGGTTTTAAAAAATCTAGTTTAATTAATGTCACTGAAAAGATTGTAAAGAATTCCCCCTTTTTGAGTTCCAGCGCCATAGTTAAACATCAGCATCACAGCCCTTTTACATGAATTTATATTTGTAAAAGTAGCCTTGCTATGTAGATTTTCTGATATGTTATGTATCTCCTCCCCTTCCTGCTTCTGTCAGTATCTCATAAGGGTTTTCTAGTAGACCCAGTTGGGCATACACAAAGCTCTCAGAGGTGCAGGTCAGGTTAGTATTAGAAGGAGATCAACAGAGGAATTTTGAAACAATGGCTTATTACTTCCAAGTCTCAAAGTTCAAGCTTTATACACCAACTACCGTTGTTTGGGTAGAGTTCATGTTTAATTAAATATATCAGTCTTTAAAGTGTGTGTCTAGACAAAATGTAGTTTTTAGTTTTCATAGTTAGATTTCATGCCAGTTTTTTTTATTTATGTCTGTGTACTATCGGGGAATGTTTCTTTCACCTCCTGTCTCAGAAACACAAGATGAAGTTAGAGGAAATCTATGAAAGTGAGGAAAATTCCACTGTTAAGCTGGGTATACACGGTTCTATTTTTTTTATTCGACCTGCGTGGTGAACCAAAAAAATAGAACAGATTCCTCCATCAATGCTTATAAGCGTGGATGGAGGAATCCCCTGCTATTACCCAAAAGGAGCTAGCAGCTGATTGTTTTCTGACCTGCTCCTTCAATCTCTTGATCAAGGGTGCTGATCATGCAGAACGGTGCTGACAGCAGCACCCACGCAGTTAATTTTACAGCGTGTATAGTCTACTTTAGAAATGTGTCCCTGAAACAGGTGTGCCCACTGAAAGATGTCACCTTACTTGTTCTGGGGAGGACTCTAGGATTTATTATGTTCCATCACTTTCTTTCTTGGTGACAGTGGTCACTAATGCTAAAAAAAGTGTTTGCCTAGAGATACTTTAATAAACAAAGTTTATTATGCACAACACAAAAAATGAAACACATATTTAGGGGTCTATTCACTAAGCTGCCAAAGGATCTAGCCTTAGCTTCGGCCGATCCTTCGGCTAGCCTCGGCTCCAGGACCCCTTCGGTTCAGTAGAACCGAAGAAGTGCTGTACGGGCTATTCACTATAGCCCGTACAGCTCCCGAACGTGGCAGAGCGGCTCAGTTACCTGCTAACCAGAGACACTGATCTCCAAACAGCAAACTCTCCCTGGCGCTCCGGGAGTCTCCTCCTCCTCTTTTTTTTTCTTTATTCTGACACGGAGCTGTGTCAGAATAGAAGAAAAAACATTTTTGCCCATTGGAATGCATTGCTAGATTCCTATTGGCTATTTCAATTTGCAAAAGCCAATAGTAAATTAGCATTGTACCCGCCCTCTGCTGCAGTTCTGCTGCAGTTCTCCATCAGGTCCATCAGCAGAGGGCGGGTACAATGCTAGTTTACTATTTGCTATTGCTTTTTTTTTTACGGCAGCAGAACCACCAGACAATAGAAAACTGTTGGGCGGAGCTAGCTGTCACTGCTAGCTCCACACAATCGTTTTTTTTACTATTTTTCTGTTATGCTCGGCCCTTCTGAGGGACCGAGCAGAACAGCTGAGCTCAGCGGCATTTGGCTATTCACTCACTGCTGTTCGGCATCTATAAGAATAGGCTGAACAGCAGTGAGTAGCCTGCCGGAGGTTCGGCTCAGCCGATCCAGATGTTGTATCGGCTGAGTTGAACTCCTTCTGCACTTCGGATCAGCCGAACATGCATGTTCGGCCAACCTGAAGCCATGTGAAGCAAGCCGATGTATGGCTGAAATCAGCCATACCAGCCTGAAGTGAATAGCCGAACAGTGTTCGGCTCACTTCACTTCAGGTCGGTTATTCACTCGGCTGCCTACAGCAGCTTAGTGAATAGACCCCTTAGTTTTAAGCATGGCTTAAAATCTAAAATAGGACATTCCATTAGCAAAAAGCAATTCCTTCCTTTTCTTCCTAAAGTGCTGAGTGCTGAGTGCTGCTGTCATGTTTAGATGTGTCTCTATGAAGAGGCAAGTGAAACAAATGGCAAACACGCTCATCAATTCATAACTAGCTTTAAAGCAAGGTGCACATTTAAGGACTTTACACAGTACCAAAGAAAAATGTCCCAGCACACTCATCAGCCAACCTCAAAAAATACCTTTTTTAACAACAGAGCTTTTAGTTGCACAGTTTTTGCAAAATATGTGGAAGCCACACCCTAGGGGTGATTTACTAACCTAAACACACGCACGCACTAGGTGCGTGTGATTTTTACACAGCAAAACGTATTTATCAACCAAAAAGTCTCTAAAAGCATATTTCCACTAATGCCATATATGGAAAAATCATGCACATGATGCATATATAATGCTGCTTCACAGTTTAGACAAAAATGGTTAGCTCATGCATTTACATTCCTGCATTCATCAACGCAAGCAACACAACATAGAGCTAATTTACACAACATCACCTTGAAAATGCATGCAGGGCTTTGCACAACACACCTGCTGGGTGTGTACACACTACAAAGGTGTTTAGATTCCACCCATAAATCATGCTGGGAGGGAACACACTACCGAGGTGTATACATGTTCGTGGTGTGTTTATAAGGTTAGTAAATCAACCCCACTGCCTAATCAATGCCCCTCTGTGTAGTGTGGTCCAAACTTTGGCTTTGTAAAAGTTGTGCAACTAAAACCTCTGTGTTAACCCTAATAGTTAGACAGTGTATTTTTTTTTGCTGGCTGGCTGGTAAGTGTGCTGGGGAATTTTATTTTGTTCTATGAAGAGGCAGACACACTGTTGTGTTTATTGAAACCAAAGACTAATCCAGCTAAGGACTACAGCAAGCTATCCCTGACTCCCAGAGGCAAATAAAGTAGATCATGGAAAGGAGATACATTTTCCACAACGCTTTAAATTAGAGGTGCACCAAAATGAACATTTCAAAACCAAAATTTATTTACAAACACTCAGCGATCACCGATCGCTGAGTGTTTGCACTTGCTCTCTTTCCTGACACGCTGCCACAGGAGGCTGGGTGGGGAGGTGCAGGAGGAAAAGCTCAGCCTCCTGTGACAGCACTGGCTGTCTCCGCCCACACACCACTCTCCTCTGATCTGTCACAGGAGGCTGAGTGGTGCGGAGAGGAGAGATGCCGGCCGCTCACAGCACTCTCCTTGCTCGGCTGCCTGTGACAGTTTCTCTGCTCCCCGCTGGGACACAGAGCAGCGCCCAGCGTTGAGGAGAGAAAGAATGCATGCACCACTGTATTAGCCAGAAAATGGCACTTTCGGCATTATGCCAAAAATTCAATTTTCGGCCAATATATTTCGGCGGCCGATATATCGGTGCATCCCTACTTTAAATGTTTTTCCATTAAAATTAACACATGTTTTAAAAACAATATATAGTTGACTGAATGCTTAATTTACCACCATACATGAGTTGCACATTTAACCACACACCATACATTTCTTATGGCCAAATAAGCCCCGGAGATGGGATTCAGAAGCATCCACCTGCAGCTGCATCTGCACTAATGGCTCGTTTTGTTTCAGTGGTCTGAAGTGACAACGTAAAGGTACACTGCAAGCTATTCCGTGGTGTCTACAGAGATTATAAATGCTCAGCTACAGTTAATAACCCTTCAGCCAAGAACTTCATAACTCATAGCTGCTATGAAACATGCTTCACAGATCTCCTTTTTAAGCATTCTGAAGTTAGTAAATCTATATAATCAAAGCTACATTCTCCTCTACCAGGTGCTTCATATCTGGCTTGCCCTTGAGTCAGATCTGATATACAGTTCTGGAATCATCCTCTCTTATTTCCTCCCATTCAGCATTTTTACCCACACTAGTCATAATACAATTTTATTAGAATATCTACACTTAAACAGCAAATGGATTCATCAACTGGTGAATCATTGGGTGAGTCATTGGGGTTGATTTACTAACCTTTTAAACACACCACGAACGTGTATACACCTCTGTAGTGTGTTCCCTCCCAGCATGATCTATGGGAGGAATCGAAACACCTTTGTAGTGTGTACACACCCAGCAGGTGTGTTGTGCAAAGCCCTGCAATGAATTGCAAGGTAATGTGGTGTAAATTAGCTCTATGTTATGTTGCTTGCGTTGATGAATGCAGGAATGTAAATGCATGAGCTAACCATTTTTGTCTAAACTGTGAAGCAGCATTATATATGCATCATGTGCATGATTTTTCCATATATGGCATTAGTGGAAATATGCTTTTAGAGACTTTTTGGTTGATAAATACGTTTTGCTGTGTGAAAATCACACGCACCTTGTGCGTGCGTGTGTTTAGGTTAGTAAATCACCCCCATTGTGTCACCCATTTCAGCTATCTTTACTTGTGATACGGATTTTATAGCACTTTTCACAGAATTAATTTTCTTCTTGCCATCTGCTTTGTGTATTGTATATACACCATTACAATTGATTATTCACATTTCTTACCTTTTGTAACCACAAATATAAATACAAACTGAAATTTTACAAGAAAATGTATACATATACAGACAGTATATTTTGTATGCTTTCAAAAATCAGCTGGAAAAAAAGCAGCTGAAGCCCCCAGTGTGCCCCCACACCAAATCCAGCAAACAAAGCAAATACCAACCTCACAAATCAATTTCTAACTAGCTTTTTAAGTAAGGTGCACATGGAAGTGCTTCACACGGCAACAATTTCCCAGCACGCTTACCATCCAGCCTGCAAAAAAACAAGCTACACTGTCTAACTATTAGCATTAAAACACACGTTTTAATTGCACAGCTTTTGCAAAGTATGTGGAAGCCACATTGCCTCATCAAGCCCCCTCTGTGTAGTGTGGTCTTAACTTTAATCTATGAGAGCCTCCATCTTGGTGCATATATAGCAAAAGATAAATAGAGTGCAAGTACACCAGGAAGCCTTCCTTGCAATAAGGCAACAAAGGGCCATTACAGATCAAATTTCAGAGGTCTATTTATAAAAGATTGGATTGACAATTCACCCAACTGACATTCGCCAAAAATTCTTTGGTGAACATTCATCCAAACAAAATTAGTGGTAATTCACCCAAGATTCAACCACTAAAAAAAACAAAAACATCTGCTGACATTTGTTTTGTTCTGCAATAGTTACATAGTTACATAGTATTTGAGGTTGAATAAAGACATAAGTCCATCAAGTCCAACCTGTTGTGTGTGTGTGTGTGTGTGTGTGTATAGGTCCATGAGTGTTCTCATTCTTAGGAGTACCTGTACCCTTCTACATTTCGGTCTCTCAGGAAGTCGTCCAAAAGCCTCTTGAATGATTCCAGATTAATTGCGGAAATTACCGCTTGAGGCAGTGAGTTCCAGACCCTAACCGCGCGAACTGAGAAGAACCCCCTTCGCCCCTTGTGTTCGAATTTTTTTTCTACCAGTTTTAGGTGGTGTCCTCTAGTCTTTGTTACGGAATTAATCTCAAAGAGTTTGTTGCTAATGTTGCTATGACTATGGAACATTTTGTACATGAAAATCATGTCCCCCCTTAATCTCCTTACTTCCAACGTAAACATGTTTAAATTTAGTAGCCATGTCTCATAGCTCTGGTCCTCCATCCCCACTATCTCCAGTTTAAGGACATCCTTTCTGTGGACCGGTGCCCAAAACTGCACCGCATACTCCAGGTGGGCCGAACCATTGATGTGTAAAGTGGCAAAATTATAGACCTATCCCTGCAAAACATTCCCTTCTTGATGCAGGACACGATTCTACTAGCTTTGCTTACAGCAACCTGGCACTGTAATTTATTATTCAGTTTGTGGTCTACAATGACCCCCAAATATTTCTCCATTTCCGACTTCCCTAGCGGCATACCCATAATTGTATAACCCATTTGCCTATTATTCCTCCCAAAGTGCATAACTTTGCATTTATCGACATTAAACCTCATCTGCCACATAGTTGCCC